>NW_008610085.1:56131-69825 GCF_000691845.1 Merops nubicus
AGGAAGACTTGCCGATACACAGGCATGAGAACCCTATTACCACAGCTTCACTAAGTCCAGATTCCAGAAATCTAAGATAAAACTTAATGGGTTGGTTTGTTTGTTTGTGGGTTGTTTGTAGTTTTTCCCTGAGAAAGACAAGCAAACGCACTAACAAGAGTTCCCTTTCACTGACAGTCCGTGGTCTCACCACTAAACCTGGGCAGAGGCTTTGTGGATAAATATTTCATCAGTCTTTAAAAGTACATTCAAAGTTCTGAAGGGACTGAAGTTCTGAAGAAAACTCAGTGCAAGGTCTTACTGCCAGGTTTCAGATTCTTTATGGCTCCTATGTGTTTGTATGCGTGTATGGTCACAGGGGACAAGAACAAAACCTCTGAGAGCAGGGAAGGTTACTTCAAAAAGCTGAAGAGTAAGCCAAGAGCCGAGCTGTTGCTTTGTTCTGATGTTTCTATGAAGCATTAATGTAAGTAATGATAGTTTTGTGACAGAGAGCAAATTTCTTGAGTCTCTAGTAGATGCTGCCTTTAGGACATGTTGAAAGCAAAAGTTTTCTAGAGTGTAATGAGCAGAGACATTGAGATGTACTAAGCTGAAGGTGGAAAGAATGAGTAGCTTTATTTTTGAGTATCTGTTCCTTGGAAGCGACGGGGCACATGAACGGATCCTGCCCGTGGCTTTGCTCCCCTGGCTCCTGTGCTGCTGCTGTTTAGGGGAACTGGAGGGAGAAATTGGAAATAACAGCCACCAACAGTGGATTGGCCTTTGGGCACTGTTTTTATCAAAGATATATGAAAGGTTCCCTGGAAAAAAAAAAAATTGCCAAAGCATAATTATTACATGGGGATGTGCCCCTGAGAAGAAATGTGTAGGCAGGGACCAAGATGCAGAATCTATTGAATTGCCAGCAAAAAAGGCTCAAGGAAACGTGGAAATTCAGTAAAAAATTCCCAAAGCTATTTTTCATCAGAAGTTATGAAAATGGCAAATTCTGCTCAAAGTTCATCTTGTCTCGTTTTTTATTTGTTGTTCTAGTTGCCATAGCACTGGAGCAGTACATGGAGGTAAAAAGATGACTCTGTGCTGCCCTTGCTGATGTGAGTGAGATGCCACAACATTGGTGGCAAAATGCTGGTTGGCATTTTGTCCCTGTCTGAAGTAGATGTTGCCAAGACTTTGCAGTCTGAGAATCATAGACTGGTTTCGAAGGGAAGAGACCTTTAAAGGTCATCTTGTCCAACCCCCCTGCATTGAGCAGGTTGCTCAGAACCCCATAAAACCTCAGCTGGAATGGTTCCAGGGATGGGGCATCAACCACTTCTCTGGGCAATCTGGGCCAGGGGACTAATGCTTTGCACAGAGATCTAGTGTTTTTCAGGTCCTGGTGCTCCTCCTGGCTCATATTCATAGTTTTCCTCTTTTTTTCAGGCACTGCGTAGTTTTTGGGAACCATAATTACAGCTGTAATCCCATTTTGCTAGAGGCATGTTCCCTGATTTTATTCTTGCAATCAGATTTTTATTGCAGTTTGAAGTTATTAAATTGACCTCTGTGGTCACTGGCTGAGAAAGGTGCTGAGCAACAAATACCAGGATGCTGAGGGAGTATTCTGGGCAAGTATTATTGTGTGCTTCTCTTGCTTTTATTCTCTTCCTTGTGTATCTATTATAACCCTCTTCTCAAAGACATTGTGCAAGATGGCTTTTCTGGTCTATCAAGGGGTTGGAACTGGGTGATCCTTGTGGTCCTTCTAACCCTGACAGATTCTGATTCTGTTTCAGCAGAGGACTTAGTAGCGCTGGCTTGATGGTTGGACATGATGATCTTGGAGGTCTCTTCCAAACTAAATGATTCTATGATTGTATAAGAGTCATTTTTATCTTCCTAAGCTTCACAGATAGACCTTATCTATGGGGGAAAATCCTATACAGAAAATCTTATTAAAATATCTGCAATAATGGACCAAGATATCATGGTACTGATGTTGTAAGCTGCTAAAATTTCTTGGATAATCATGTTATGCTATTTCACTGAGCCTTTAAAGAGATTATTCCCCACTAGTGTGGCCTGCATCCTTCTATTCTGCAAAAGTGGAAGAAAAACTTTCTTTGTGTTGTGCCATGAAGTTGAGTGGAACTTGGTGGCTGAAGTTCTTGAGCTGATATGCATGGAGACACAGAATGACAGCATCTTGAGTCACTCTCAGAAAAGGCTGAAGGCTCAGCACACATGAGACAGCAAAATCATATCTCCATGAGAAGGAAGTAGTTCATGGAAGCACTGCTGTGCCTGAGCCAGAGACTTGCAAGCTGTTGCTGGCTCTGCAAATGAATGCTCATGGGAGTGCACCGTGGCTTGCAATTATTTTGTCCTTTTGCAGGTATACAGAAATGCAGATTTAAAAAACAAACAACCAAACAAACACAAAAACAGGTAACAGGGATTAAAAAAAGCAAATCACACTTGTAATGAAAGCAGATAGTTTGTGACACTGCAAGTGTTTAGCCCACTAGTAGGTTTGTGGATAAACTTCTTCATCTAAAGCCTTTAGAGGTGGGAAGAGTACTGACTGAATTACAAACTGAATTAAGATTTTTAGCTTGTCTAGATTCTATCCAATGTGATGTGATTCACATGTCCCTAAACAAAGCTCTACTTCTGCTGCATTTTATGGCTATAATTAAAAGAATCCTGTAATTTATACCTGACTCTTTCTTAGCTGAGCAGAAAGTCTGAGCAAAAATACCTGAAAAACCCCAGTAGCTTTGTCTTTGAGAGTCAAAAAGACCAAAGATAGTGCTGCTGCATCTCATTGGCATGAATGCTGCTTCTAGAACTGCTAGTTAGTTCCTGCTGCCTTTTAAAATTGAACTGCCTCTGCAAATATATTTTCCTGTCTTTATTGTATTATGACTCAGACTTGATTAAATATCTAAAGAAAACCTGTAGACCACCAAAGTCAATAATCGAGGCTGGATTGTAGGTATTTAAATGCCTAACCTGTAAAAAATTCAACAGGACCACATGAATTAAGACCTTATTTGAAGGTCTGGGTCTCAGGGCTAATGGAAAGAGCTGGATGATGCTTTTTCTCATTTCCTGGTTGGAATAGAAAGGTATTTTGAGATTTCCCTTGCTCACTCCATTCCTGGCCTGACTGCTGGTTTCCCAAGGGACGGATAGAGGAGCACATTGTGCACGTTATGGGAGTGCATGTTGGTGAAACAATGGCCTGGTCACCCCTTCTCTGCCAACTAGTCCCCGTAGAGCTGTACCATGGTAGTTCTTTGGTTTGTCATAATGGTCCTAGAGTCACGCTGGAGCCTTCTGCTCACCAGGGCTGGGACAGGAGTAAGTCTGGCTGCTTGGTTGTGCTCTGTACTCCCTGGTTGTGATCTTGGACAGCTCTTCTGACACAGGAGATGGGTCTGATTGTGGCTGGGATCTTGGTTAGTGTTGAGCTGCTGTAGCTTTAGTTCAGAGTTTTCTGGACCCTTCCATGACGCAGTTTACCTGGGGCTCTAGGTTTTAGAAACCCAACAGGGCAGACAGTGAGCATGTTTGAACTGGGGGAGAAGATGATGCCTTTTAAGCAGCAGTAGCTTAGACAAAGCTACATCAGGCTGAGGATGGTAAATACCTTTAACATATGTACATGCCTGATAGGATTGGATGTTCAGGGATATTCATGTTTTAAAGATTCTTTTTCTCCTCGTGAACTGTCTGACTCCCTTTCCCTTGGAGCTCTCGATGTTTGCTGTCTGAATTGATGATGTGGGTGAGACCAAATTCAACCTGACAAAATAAGTCAGAGGATTCAAAATCCTCCCTTTTCCCAGCCTCCCCTGTGGGCAAACAAATGTCATTTCACCTTAGTAAAAAGTCATTTTGCAAAGGTTCAAGACTTCTAGATTTAGTGAAATTGTGCACTTTTCTGTATGTGGAGATAGTTTTGAGGCTTGTGTGGGGTTTTGTTTTTGTTTTCTTGTATTGGTCTACTTGTGATCCTTAAGGTGTTATGTTAAAAAGGGATTATTTAGTGCTGGCAACTCATTCTTTCCTGCCCTTCCTGATAACTACCAGGGTAAGTAACAAAAACATCAGTTTTAGTGACTAACACAGCAGTTGAAGGGCAGCAATAAGACTAAACTGGAGGATCTGTTGTGAAAACAGCAGCTCTAGCAGGAACTGCTCCATTAGTTAAAACTCTGCAATGAGCATAGTCATTGTGCTGGTTCTTCCTAGCCCAACCCCATGACTGGGCAAAAGAAACAATCTTGAGATGTGTTTGTAAGCAGAAGGGGGGCAGGAAAGAATGGAGTGTGAGGAAAAGGATCCTTGTGAGAACAGAGCTCTGTATTTTTTTTCCTCCCTGAAATAACCTTCCTTACATAACCAAGAAACTCTGCTTTCAAATTTTAAGCCATTTATATTGCAGCACTTGGACCTGTAAATGTGTGGTCTTTGGCTTTGCTGCATTATTTTAGGTAACATACTGTTTAAGCTTATCAACATTTTTTTTAAAAAAAAACAAACAACCCTGAGGACGAATGAGTTTGTTTGCTTACCTTTGGGAATGTATTGCATCCAATCTTGATGTCCTGTACTTTCCCCAGCCACAAGTCATGTGATCCTACGAGGTGTTGCTAATACCTAAATGTAATTTTTAGTCTTCAATCTTTTATAGCATGTGGGACTAGGAAAAGGTTTTACCAGCCAGCTTGGAAGCTTCCTCTAGTTGGTTGTAAATGGTGTCAGCATTAATATTTGCATGGATGGAGAGCAAAATCTTTGCCTGTTTCTAAATTTGGCCTTAATATTTCTAAGGTTGATGTTGTCTTTTAATTGCCTAATACACCACGATGGCTCCAAGCCCTCTCTGAAGGTTCTCTTCTGTGGGACTATCTCTGCTTTTTCTTGTGATGTGATCTGGCTGACCTGAACTGTTCCTTACAGAGGATTTGTGATGCTTTCAAATTATGAAGTCCGTAAATGTTTTCAGAAAAACTCAAAAAAAAAAAAAATGTGGAGTGACAAATTGTTGAGGCCAAATGGTATAACCCAGGTGTTTTGAAGGAATTCAAATATGAAATTCCTGAGCTGTTAACTGTTGTGGGGACTATATGACTTAAATTAGTCCTAGTGCCAATGGAATCGCAGATAGCAAGTGGATGCCAGTTCTGGGAAGTTTAAGCAGGGTAAAAATGACTTTCTGCAGGGGAAAATTATTAGGCATTTATAATAAATAATAGAATTGGTAGACATATGGATACACTGAACAGGAGAGTTTCACGCAGCCTTGACACAATGAAGCCATGCCTCACATCTGTCATAATTTTGTAAGGTCCCAATAATTAAGTAGCTAAGTCTGTTTGACATGTTAGAGTACTAGAACTTCTTAAAAACAAACAAAAAAACCCACCCCAAACCAACCAACCAAAAAGCCCTAAAAACACACGCTCAGAATTCCTCCCCAAGCTAGAGTTAAGTGTTAGCTTTGCACAGTGGCGTGGCTGGCAGTAGTAAAGGCAAAAAAATTAGGAAAGAGGGAAGCTAGAAGGGAAAGCATCATCATGCCACTAACTTCATTGTTCAGTCTTCTTAGTCTGTGTGGTTTTGGTTCTGTTCAGAGTTTCTGTGAAGTGGTGATGTGCAATTTTCAAACTCAGAAGATGTGATGTGAATGAGAGTGGGAAAAGCAGATACAGCAGTTCAGAAAATTGGAGGAGGTATGGAAAAGGTGACCAGTGAAGGCATAGTCAATATTTCTCATGACATGAAGGCTCTAAGTACATAATGAAATACTCAGTGGACCAGTTTAAGCCAAACAAAAACCCCTTTACTTTCTCCATAGGAACATAATTAAACGATGGCATGCCTTGCCACAGGATGTTTTGAAGGCCAAACGATTCAAATCATGATTACACAAATCAATGGAAAGAAAAAAAAAATCCACAAAAGGCTCCTGTACAGTAGATAGGCTCTGGCTGAGGAAGTTCAGAGCTGGGAGGATACACTAGGGAAATATTATTGTGTCCTTCTGCTCCTTTCTCCAGGCATCCCAGCTGTTGCAGGGGGGAAACTGAGATTAGCTGGATCTCTGACCTCACCCTGTACGTGCAGCATTGCTGGGGAATCTCCCTGGCATATTCCAAGGAAGCCTCCTCCAGATTTCTGCCCTGTGAAAGTCTGGCTTTTGTGGATGTATGTAATGACAAAGCAAAAGCAACTTTATTTCCTGCAGGAGATTTCTCAGCCTCCTCTACCAGGTTTCCTCACAAATCAGGACAAAAGAAGGTGCAGCTCATTTTACCCCTTTATTGTTTTTTAAACACAATATGGTAAAATAGACTAAACCCAGTGGAATTTCCCTTAGTCCAGTAGCTCCACAGCCAACCTGTTGCTTCTTGGTTTGCTCCTGCAGCATGTTTGCAGTAACATGCCATTTTGAGAGAGAGTATGTTGCCAGCTGATTTTTTTTATTTGACTCTAAATCATAAAACCTCCAAGTCATATATCCTAGGAGTGAAGCCCAGTACAGCAAATGTGCCAAAAGCTTATCACCTGCATTAATAATCAAATTAAACTAAAGCATGTGCAAAAGAGATTTCACTTGTTTTTGCTGCTGCTGTTGTGTCAGCGTAACTTAAAAGAGGTATTTTTGTGGGTGGTTGAGTGTCTGGGGTTTTTTGGTTTTGTTTTCTGGGGAGTTTGTGGTTTGCTTTTATCTTTTTTAACAGAAGAATTTAATTTCCCTGTTTCTGAAACAACTGAAAGGAATTTTCTCAGACTTTCCAGAAAGAGTTCTGCCTCGATGTCTAAAAGTGGGAAACTTCAGGGGGGGAAAAAAAAAGATGGTTCAAGAAAAGTCAAGCACGGGTGATGACAGGGATTTTGTAATTTCCATAAAGTAATAGTGGTTTTATGTATGACAGCAGAGTGTAGCACAGTGGGGACTTCTGAGAGTCCATTATTTTAATGTTTTCATGCACATTAGTGATAATTAGTTATGCAGATTGGTTGAGGCAGGTGACTAATTAGACCATGGTTTGTCCCCGACTTTTGAGGAAATTAGCTTTCATTTCCTATGTGCTACTCCTAAAAATCCTCAATAATATTAAAATATTCCAGCTTCAGACTAAACCAATCCAAGCTGCCTTGTCAGAGACCATATGGTAAATGTTTAAATTGGTAGCTTAAAATTCATCTGTGCTCTGGTTAGGAACTTGGTGAACAGCTGTGGAAATGAAATCCAGAGGAGTAATTGGATCTGCAGTCTTTGGGAAGGGAACCCAGTACATGGTTTTAATTTACTGTACATATGAGTGCTCAGCGTGATGTTGATGGGAATGCAGCTAAGACAATGAGCAGGAGTTCTAATGAGCGTGGTGGTTGTGTTGCCTCCCCAGGCTGGTGGCAGCCCTCCCAGGTAGCCTTAGGTACTTTGAGTGGAGCTGGGATGAGGAAATCTGTCCTACCACTGTTCTTCCTGAAGTTCCCCTGGGAAAATACCCCAAATTGCCAAAGAATTTTGACCAACAGGAAGAGAATATCTTTTTGGGGGGTCTGTGTGGACTAGCTCAGCATGTGGCTGTCATCACAGGGCAGGTTTTGGGCACTGCTGCTTGGAAGCTGATGTTCTTCCAGTGAAGGGCTAATGCTGCTGTCAGGATCTGGAGCTGGAATGGGCAGGCTCAGCCACAGGTGCTGTGCCCACCTCTGGGGTGTGAGGCCATGGAAGCTCTGGACAGGTGGACACCAGGGCAGCCTGGCTGGGTCACCACCACAGGAACTAACTCAGCAGTGAAAGGTTCTCCTCACTGGCTTCCAACTGAACTTGCAAATGCTGACATTGGGGAGCTTAAAGCGAAATTAACTGAGCAGAGCAGTTTTCTTTTGGAAGTAAACCAAATTTTAAAAGTTTCTGCTTTGTAGGATTTTTGTTAATACAACATCTCTAAGATTTCCTTGCTGATTATTTGACAGGGCTTTGTAAAGAATGATGCCTATGAAGAAGATACCTGAATTGCAGGTTGTTTTCTCTAGTGAGGTGAATTTATGGCATGAAACTTGTGTTGTTCCATGGGACATGGCTTGCATACGAAGTGTGTCTTGAGGGAAAGTTTCACCTTCCTTGTGTCCTTCTTTCCAGTTGCATGCTGAAAGGTAAAGGGGAGAGACATCAGTTGTCTTTGTTACAGAATCACAGACTGGTTTGGTTGGGAGGGACCTTTCAAGGTCATCTGGTCCAAACCCCCTGCAGTGAGATCTGCAACTAGAGCAGGTTGCTCAGAGCCCCATCCAACCTCACCTAGAATGGTTCCAGGGATGGGGCATCAGCCACCTCTCTGGGCAACCTGGGCCAGGGGCTTAACACTCTCAAGTGTAAAAAAATTTTCTTCCATCTAGTCTGAAACTCCCCTCTTTGTTTCAAACCATCACCCCTTGTCCTGTTGCAACAGGCCCTGCTAAAAAGTCTGTCCCCAACTTTCTTACAAGCTCCTTGAAGTTCTGAATAGCCACCAGAAGGCCACCCTGGAGCCTTCTCCTCTCCAGGCTGGAGAAGCCCAGCTCTCTCCTGCTGGCCGGGGTTCCACCCTTGGGTCATTGCTGGGGCTCCTCTGGACCAGTTCCAACAGGTCTAGGTCTCTCTTGTGCACTCATATCTTATATTTGTGTGTCTTAAATTCAAGAGCTGTGGCCTCTGGCTCACTGCTGCTTCATTGCTTTCCCTTCTGTTTGACAGGTAAAAGAGGGAGCAAGTATCTCTCCAAAGGATGCAAGAGGTGGCCGGTCTGTGTCCTGCTTTGCCAGCAGGCAAGCACGGTGGTGCAGGAGAGCTGGCTGTGACCAGGGTTGAGCAGCAGGGTAACACAACTGTGCCAAAGAGCTGACAAAAGGCCATTTTTAGCCCTCCAAATCTAGGGGTTGCATGGAAACTGAACAAAAATTTCCAAGCCAAAAGCCTATGGTTGTCACTCCCTCCCCACCCGCCTCATGTACTATCATACCAGGCTTTTGTTGAGACTCCAGAGCACAAAGGTTCATGTTTCAAATCTCTTCAGATGTTTATATCCCAATCGTCACAGCTCGGAGTGCACTGAGGTGTATTTTAGCAGTAAGACTCACATTTGCTGTCTCTCTTGCTGTTGGTTTTGGTATGGGGTGGGGGAGAGCTAAGCTGGATGTGTTCAGTGCTCCTGCACTTCTGTTAGTATCCACAAATGAAACCAGAATGCAGCCTGGCAAAAGGGGTCCCCTGAAGCTCTGGTGTATTTTGACTCTCTGATGGTGGAATGGAAAAGTGATTTCTTGCAGAACTTCATTTAAAGAGGGACTGTCACTGTGCTGCAGCTTGGACTTGGCTGAGCTGATAGGTTTCTGAGAGACTTTAGAGAAGAAAGAAGTTTGCTCCAAGCCCTTGAGGTTTTGCTCAAATTTCCCAGTGCTTCTGGCTCCAGTGTGAAGAGCCCACAGGACAGGGATGAAGCTGTAATTGTTTCTAAGGACCACAATAAACCTGATTCTTTTTTCAGCTAGGTTTGGTGGTTGTCAAACAGCTGTCTTGGGGCTGGGAAGAATTGCACGAATTGGTACTTCTTGAAGTAGAATTTTGTGGGAATATGATGTGGCTCAGGGGTAGCTGCTTGAGGACAGCTAGAAAACCTGTTGCCAAGTTACTTGGGGAAAGTGCAAGCCATCTGTGTCTGCTGTAGTTTTCCAAAATTAAGACTGTGTTCCCTTTCCCCTACTTAAGACCTTCATGTTTGTTCCTCCTCCAAAGACAGTGATGAGCAAAAAATGCTGAGCTTGTTCAGGGAATTAAAGCTCTTGTGGACAGTGCTCCTGTGGTTTCCAAGATTTTTTTGGGCTGGTATCTTGCACCACTTGCTTTATCTCAGACTGCTCCAGAGGTTGGTTGGTTTGGAGATGGTGGTAACAGCTGCCACAGAGATGGTGGTAGCTGTGTTTTAGCTCTGTGCTCTGAGTTGCAGTTTATGTAGTGAAGATGGTAACCTCTGAGATGCACTGGTTATAATACTGCTAAGGACCTCTCAGAAAATCTTTGTTTATATAAAAATACATCACACCCCCTTGCAAAAATTCCAAGTCCCAGTGAAGTCAACAGTGCAACCACCACAGAAAGATGTTAAGAGATGTGTTCACAAGGCTGCAGAATCTGGCTGGCTGCCCTAGTCATAAGTAACATTTTGGTGTGGTGAAAAGAAGCTTTCAGAACCCTCACAAATGTAAAGAATTCACCTCTTGCCTTTCTTTTTTTTTAAGAAATAATCAAATTCCCAGATTATATCAAAGAGTAGTGAGTACCTACTTAAATGCAGTGCAAGTGGAGTCTATTAATCTCATAGTAGATGAGGCTTAAAAGTGTGTTGCGTTGGAGAGGCCTGTACTGAAACTCCCATTTTGGTTTGCTCTGTCACCCTTGATGTAAAAATCTGATAAATAACAGAAATGCATTAAACAAAGGAAAAAGGAGGCACTATTTTCTTGAGACCTCCCACTGGAAGATATGTTTGGCCAAGCAAACGTGTGGACCCTGTCTCCCTTGCCTGACGACTGGGTGGAATAAATGTTTGTGGAAGTAGTATATTAAACAAAAACCCACACCATGCCAAATCAATGCACTAAAAAATGCCAACCCCCAAAACAATAAAACCATTACCTCCAAGGCATGTATCAGGTGATCCTTCACCTGAAGTGGTCTCCAGTCCCTTTCCCAAATATTCTGTCTCCTTTTTGACACAGGTGAGAGTGAAAAGGAAATAGAAAACTGAATTATAAATCTAGTGTGCAACATGTGAACTGTGGGGTTTGAATAGAATATATTTTCTGCCTCTTTATGTCAAAAAAGTAATTTCCTAACACTTGATTGGGTACTTTAGCTACTTTTTGACAATCTATCTGCTATTTTAAGTGTTACCTGCAGCAAAATTTGGATAATGGATGTGAACAGTAACAGCAAGACCAGAGATCACCACTGCATGGAAACATTTAAGGCTGTTTTCCCCCATGTGCATTTTTTATTGACAGTAAACTCTTTTCCATTTAATGACCTAACTAGATAATACTGGGAAATTTGTGAGCCTTCATAGTTAGGCTTAGGTTTGAACTATCCAGAATGAGGATTATTTCTTTTATTTTTTTTCCTTTAATGGTCAGCAAATTCTTGCTCTGTTTCTCTCCACATTTCACCTTTTCAGGCTGTTTAAGAGAATGAGTAGCACAGGTCCCAGCAGAGACTCTGAGGACTCCTCACAACTTCTTTCAATCTGAAAACTAAGTCTGTGGTGGTTAGCACTGTATTCTTTAAAGCCACTGCTTTACCTTATGGCAGAATTGGAGAGCCCACAGAAAGGTAGTGGCTGCCAAAGCCATTCAGAAATGGAGGTCAGCATCTCTGGGGGACAACCCTAGTACACCAGATACCAGGTGTTCCCTTTCTGAACACACAGATGAATTCTTCCAAGCGTTCTGGAAGATCTACTGGGCGTTGCTTTGTGTCTGGAAAGCTCAGTGAAACTCCTTCATTAAATCATATTTTTCCAAGTATATATTCATTTTGTCCTTTATTATGCTTTTTATTGGCCTACAGAAGTTAAATTCCTTGGTCTGGTAGTTGCAAGAATACCTCTGAGCTGATTTGCAAGACATCTGCCTGCTGCACCCCTCTGCAAGCAGGGGAGATTTACATGACAAGTTACATACTGTAGTAGCTCCACAATTTCATTTTGGAGTTCTCTGGGAGCTCCTGGGTAAATATTCCCTGGTCTTGGTGATTTATGGTCATTCATTTTACAGAGCTGGGAAAAAGCCACCTCTCTAACGCTCAGATCTGAGGCTGTTCCTCAGGATCATTCCTTGGGCAGCCTGGCTCAGTGGGTGAACCTGCCTGACCTCCTCTGTGCTGCAGACAAATGGAAAGAATTTCATGAGCTCTTCTGAAAAAGGCTTATCTTCTCCACTGTTTATATCTTTATGATCTGCTGGTTTCAGAAACTTTCTGGCAGGCTTCTGGCTTCCAGTATGTTTGAAAAGGATTTTATTAGTAGTCTGTATACCTATAGCAAGTTTTAATTTATGCCAACAAGGAGAAGATTTTTACTAGGCTTTTACTTTTAACTTGACAGAGTTAATTCCTTTTTCTTGGATGTATCTTGCACATTTTCAAATGTCTTTTTAACTTCTAATGGCAGTTCTTACTCAAATGTTTAACCACACAGTCTCTCTGTCTTCCTGCTACTTTGGGAGCCTCCTTCTGTCAGGTGGCTGTGAATGGAGAGCCTTTATCTAACATTTTGAATAGCCTCTCTGCTGCGTGCAGTCACCCTATTCATGTAGCTGCTCTTCCCAATTCTCTTCTAACGATTATTTCCATTTTTCTGTGGTTTCTTCTATAACCTTTAATATTCTTATGGTGGAATAGTAAATTCCACCATATTAAATATGGTAGAATTCTGAAGTGTTTGTCAATAATATTACTAAATTAAACTATTTTAGTGTCATCAAACAGCAATTTTTTTCTCTGATTCAGCTCCAACCAGATCTTGCTCGGGCTAATTTGAAAAACACTTTTTAATGAATTTTCTAAGATTATTTAAAAGGTTATTTCTAAGCCACTTTAAAGCTCTGAATCATGAGTTTTATCCAGTCAGTACACAGGGTAGCTGAAATTTCCCCATCTTGTTGGTCTTTGGCCTCTCAGCATCATTCTGTGGTCACTTTGGCCATCCTGATTGGGTTGGACCTGTACTGTAGTTGAATGCTGCAGGCAAAGTCTATCTAGGAATAGTGTTTCAAAGCAAAAATACCCTGTGGCATGGATAGGAACATAATTCTCTTTGGTTTCTGTAATGGTTTAAAATACACCGTGACCTCCCCTACTAGGAAGATTTGTCATCCTTAGAAAACATGTCACTTAATATTATAGCATCCCAAACTGTTTCTGAAATATAATGTCCTGCTTTAAATTTGATAAATATTGCACTTCAGGTTTGAAGTTTCGAAGCTGACTTCAGTATCTGCAAAGGAGAGGAAAAAAAAGAAACACCCCAAAATCTCAGATAGGAAAGTGCTTGAGCTTTCGGGAAAGCTCTGACCAATGCACTGAAGCTCACCCCATCTCCACAGGGCCAGTTCTGCTGGTGTTTATCAGTTAAAGCAGAAATGGAACTTCTGTAGTGGAGAAAATGAAAGGCATTTTCAAAAAGCCACAATTGGCTGCTCATCTCATGATCTCTGGCAAATGGTTCCTGCTGGAGAGACCATTGCAAACAAAGGCCAATTTGCTCACTGACTTTCCAGCACAGAATAACCAATTTACATCATTCAACAGAGTTGAGAGCAGCTGATGTTATTAGGAAGAAGGAGAAATAAACAATTGTTGTGAAATGAATTGAACAGTGTCTCTTGCCAGGGATAACTAGACTGAACTTTGACACTTCTCAGGCAGAATTACAGTGATAGTAATGAAAATTGCATAACGAACTAGAGCACTGTGGAAAACATGAGCCACATCTAGCTTTTATTGTAGGCATTGTGTAGCTGAATTGTTCATTATTAGCTAGCTCGATTTTCCCCAGTCTCGGAAAGGCACGGGCACAATTTTGTGTTGTGTATCCTGTCTGGAGCTGAGTCCAGGAATAACAGCTGCAGATACTGATTTTCATCCTGCT
>NW_008610085.1:69856-80506 GCF_000691845.1 Merops nubicus
ATTACTGATTTCCTAACTGGGACTAGTGTATAGGTCTGTAAGGGTTTGGTAATATACCGCAGCTGTTATATACCCAATGGCCATCATATATCCAACAGTTAAGTGCAGAAGCCTCTGAGAGGAACACAGTTTCTGAAATGGTGTATGATGGCAGCAAACAGCTTAGTAAAACAGCAGGTGAAGGAATCCCAGTCTACAAGAAACAAGATCTTAAGAACCTTCACTTAATTTCATCCCAAAGACCTATCCACCCCAGCACCTTGTCTCTGACAGGGACTGAAGATGAGTGACTGTCTACAGAAGCCTGGGAGCAAACTGAACGAGTCCAATCACCTTTTGAGTGCTCTTGCAGGCTCCCAGCACTTTCAGCTCGGAGGCTTCCTGAGCCAGACAGAGCTTCTGTGTATTAGTAACATTCAATAAAACACCCTCAGGAACGTGTTCAGGCTTACCTTAAACACTTGTGAACTTCTAGCACCCACTACATCCCACAGAGGAGTTCCTCAGCTTAATTATTCTTCATGTGAAGAACAGCTTTGTTTTGTTTAATCTGTGTAGGAAAACCTGGAGTTTATTTTCCAAAATAGTGATTTCACAGCAGTATGACTAGATCCATGACTAGAATGACTAAAGTCCTAAAATTCAACAATGGGGAGGTGTTACAGAGGCTGAAAGGACAAGAGGAAATAGCCTCAAGTTGTGCCAGAGGAGGTTTAGGCTGGATATGAGGAAAAAATCTCATCACTGAAAGAGCTGTCAAACCCTAGACCTGGCTGCTCAGGGCAGTGATGGAGTCCCCATACCTGGAGGAATTTAAAAGTCATGGAGATGTGGTGCTGAGGGACAGGGTTTAGTGGTGACCTGTCAGTGCTGAGGTCATGACTGGACTTGATGATCTTAATGGCCTTTTGCAACCTGATAGACTCTATGATTCTATCAATGCACATACTCAAGGTGAAGCTGGAATAGGAAACCAGACAAGCACCTACTCTGCATTCAGCAAGCATCACCTAGTGATGGTTACCACAAGACTGACTGTCCTTCAGAAGAGTTGTAATTAATGCATTTGAAGTAGATGACCTGCTACCATGTTGGGCATTCCTTGGGGGTCAACCCACCTACCAGCTTTAAACTTGGTCTGGTAGGTCTGACCAGGTCTACTGGTAGCTGACTGTCAGCATATTTCTTCAAATGTCTATTTGCAACTACCTAGGAAAGGAGTTTCTTCTTAAAGAAATCTTTGTCTGAAGAAACATCAGAGCTAATTAGCTGGCAGGAAAAAAAAATCAATAAAAATACTGAATGTAAAAAAAAAAACATGGCTGGGCTATCCTAGAAATTCTATTTATACCTTATTTATCTTAGGCTGCACTTTTTATTTAGCATACTAGTATATTTTAAGTAGAATTACTGAAAAAGACACTAGCTACTTCTTTAAAAATATGTAAAATGGACTAAACTGGCAGCATAGTTTACCATTAGATTTCCTGGCTGTAGTTTTTATTTTGATTAGTTTTTGCATGAAATGTTTTCATTGAGCAAGAGAAAGTGATACCATTTTTTAGTGTCAAAATTGTGAAACCTTTCCCTCTGTTTAGGAAACTGCTTGCATTGTCATTTGTTACGTACGACTCCTTAATGAAAGGTGAAGAGAAGATTGCTTTGTCATAAACCCATCAACCTCAGCCAGGAAAATGTTTTCTGCTGCCAAATAGTGCCTTACTCCACCAGTGTGGAAGCCAATGGAGTCACTTAGGGCAAGCAGGCTGAAGCACTGTCACGCCAAAAGCTCAGAGGTTTATCAAATTTTAGGGAAAGCAAGAATCTTGGACCTAATCCTCCCCACATGCTGAATTTGGATGCGTCTCCATCTTTTTCAGTAATGTACAGAATCATGACTCCTCAGTTTCACATTGCATCAGGTGTTATTTCTGGACTTCAAACTTCTCAGCCTTGACCATCTAAACTCAATTCCAAGTCCTACTGCAGAGAAAGGCTCAGGCTTTCAGCTGACTTGAACAAGCCAAGCTCCACTTGTTGTTAGGAATTTACCACAGCCCAAAGTGCTCAAATCCTGGTCTTGGAAGACAAGTATTGACCACATAGGCCAAACAAGGAAAGAAACAAACTTGGGTTTCTTGCAAAAATAGAGGAAAAGCTCTACTTACTCATATTGGAAAACTGATGAAGTCTAAGAAAAGCTTGACAAATTCACTTGTATGAAGAAAGCTGGGGGAGCTGGAGTTGTTCAGCCTGGACAGGAAAAGGCTCCAGGGAGACCACCTTGTGTCCTTTCAGTGCTTGAAGGGAGCCTATAAAAAGTCGGGGGACAGACTTCTTAGCAGGGCATGTTGCAAAAGGACATGGGGTGATGGTTTTAAACTAAAAGAGGGAGATTTAGACTGCATTTGATACCTGGAGAAAAGCCCTACTTTTGAGGGTTTTCCTTATCGGAATCGAGATACTGTTTGATGGTTTCCAGATACTTATATCTATGCAGTAAAAACAGAAAGTTCTTTTCCCAGATCAGTGGCCTGCATTTAAAAAAAAAAAAAAAAAGTTTAGCAGCAAATGAAGATGTGTGTCCAGAACTCTGTGTATCAGTCATAAAATAAGAGAAATTTGTATTCCCTGGGAATAGAAAAAATGCATATTCCAACTTTTAATGGGTCATTTAATCTCCTTCCTTACAAGCTGCTTTCCTCTAAGAAGATCAAGTAGTGTTGACTGTACAGTAAACACATCTCTTCCGTTGGTAAACACTTTTGAATGAACTAGTTCTAAACAGATGCTTAGCTCTAGAAATGCTCCTTCCATCCACAAGTCAATCATCCCTGATCGGAGAAGGCTGAAGGCCAAACTACCTGAAACAATATTGATGCATTATTTTGGAGGCTGCACCTTGAATGCTGGGTTCAGCTTTGGGCCCCACACTACAAATAGGACATTGAGGTGCTCTGCCAAAATATGTCAGTTCTACTAAAAAAAAAAAAGTAGCAGTAGTAATGAGTACTGTGTACAGTATTTGTATTATCAAGTAATATGTTATTGGTCCTTTTATTCATCTCTACAAGCACTCATGTGTGGCAACATGTATTTAAAACCAGGTTCCTAAATGTCCTTCAGTCAAGTTGAGGTTGACTTCAACGTGTAAATTACTACCTTCAGACATGCTAGTTCATTGTGATCAGTGCTGCTGCAGAATTCAATTCTGAAATGGAGTATACCCTGTTGAGAGAACTCTTTCCAGACCCTTAAAAGTGAGTTTCTGGGCCCAGTTTTGTTCCTTGAATAAATCGTAGAATCATAGAATGCCTGTGCTGGAAGAGATCTCCAGAGGTCATCTAGTCCACCACCACTCCCCCCCCCAAGCAGGGACATCTCCAACTAAATCATGCTACTCAGAGCTTCGTCCAGCCTGATCTTGAATGTCTCCAGGGACGGGGCCTCCATCTAAATGGGCTTTTTGTAATGATAAGAAGCAACATTTGTAGGAGATGGTTGTATCCGGTCTCCTGTTTCAGGCTCTTTGGTAAATTTTTCTTTTTTTTGTGAAAGTCATAGAATAATGGAATTGTAGAATGTATTGAGTTGGAAGGGACCTCTAAAGGTCATCTAGTCCAACCCACCCTACAATAAGCAGGGACACCTCCAGCTAGATCAAGCTGTTCAGAGCCAAGTCCTCTATTTCCAGGTTGATTTGTCATTTTTGGTTTGTTTTGTAGTCCTTAGTGGTATAGCAGGACTTACTTTTGAGGTAGTTGAAATAAAAAATGTCACTCAGCAACTTCCTTTACGCTGCAGGACATGTAAAGAGAGCAGAGGGTGCAGGAGTCATGCTTTCCTGCTTCCAGGTTCAACTCTGAGCCAACACTTCCAGATGTGATGCAATAAGACAACTTTTCCTTACGCTGTGCAAGTAATGCAGCCTTCTCCCCCCTTCAACCTCCTGCACTTCTCATCATTCATCCTTTTATCTGGTTGCTCAATCTCTCTTGTCTGTAAATAAAAATGAGTATATGTACCATGTGAGAACTTGTATGTGGGCCTTTGATGTGAACAAAGGGCTTCTTTCCCATGCCTAGTCATCTGTCTCCTATGTAAATATTTCCAATTGCCAAAATGTTGCTGTTGAATTTTATAAGTCATTTGTGAGCAGGGGGAGAATGCACACTTACTGTGGATCGTTTTCCCATCACGTGTCTGACATGACTTTTAAAGGCTATTTTAAAAAATATGCTTTAAAGAAATTAGAAATAAAAGAAATAATAAAAGTGCAATTAAAATACGTTATGCACTGTCTTTTTTTAGGTGACAATATGTTACGTTTTAAACTGAGAGGGGGGAATCTTGATGTAGTCAAGAATTTCCTGTCTTTGGCTTGATGTACGGTCAAGTTGGATGGTTGTACGTATGGCTGGATCCTGGTGCAGCTCTCAGAGAACTTTGGGTTAGATCAACTGAATCATTTGGTGTGTTTTAAGCTCTGTGCAGACCAGATGATCCTTGAGGTCCCTTCCAACCTGGGATTCTATAACTCTGAGTAAAATTTCCTTGGATGATGCCTCAGCTTCCGCACACCTTCCAAATGGAACATCTCCCTGCCAGTCACCACAGCTTGACTGTGATCTTCTCTGTCCACAGGCAGGCACGTGCTACCCTGCTGAGGAGTCTGCACTCAGGAGACAGAAAATGGGGCCAGAATGTAGCATCAATGAAACTCCAGGAGCTAATATCTCCATCTGATGATGAGCTGTTGGTATACTTTGTGTCCAGAATGTTTCCCATATAGAAGAGGGACCTGAACTAAGTTTCTCTGTTTGACTCAGCTTCTTGGATTTGTATTTAGAGTCATGACTCCACATGTGTCTCCTGTCACTAGTTTCCTGGTCTAAAATCCTTTAAACTTTCAGGATATTTTGAGATCTGGATCTAGACTTGAAGTTTCAGTACGTAGGCCACTTTGGTTCCTTTATTTGCTTTAAAATCATACAGTTACATAGCCCTCCATCCATCCCAAGGGAAGAAAGACCACTCTCCTTTCATGATCTTCTACATTTGGAGCTGAATGAAATCAACAGCTTCCAGGAAGCCCGGAGTATGGTAAACCCAGTCCTCTAATAACGAGGTTTCAACAACAGTAAGAAAACCTTGGATGTTCAAACTGGCTGTAGTGTAAGAAGAGATCCACTTAGCTGCAAAGTGGTGTTGGATCCTGCAGAGGACAACACAGTCCTACGTGACTCTGTAGGACTATTCTGCCCACTTCCATGGGTCACGGGTGGAGCAGCATATCTGCATACAGCTTTGATGTCCTCTGTTTCCCTCTCACAAGTGGGCACTTCAAATTGTTGAGCAAGTTACTCCAACGTGCACCCTCATCTCAGCACCAGCAAAGCCGATCTGACTGCTCAGATATCTTCTTAACAAATGGGTGGTATGAGGCCAATGAGACTTATGAGACCATTTTTTATCTTTCTAGAAAGCCACTCTCTGCAGACACTGTGAGCATTGAAAAGTTTCCTATTCTGTTCAGATACATTTCTTCAATATTTGAAAATCCTGCCACTCTTTGTGCCTGGTCGTGATTCTTGCTAAGACTGTTTCTGGGTCCCTTTCTCTGATATTCCCTCCCATAATGAATTGTCCCAAAAGGACTTATTTATTCTCCACAGATAAGGTCTGGCTGTAGCACTAGGAAATGTTAGAGTTGTTCTGCTCTCTATCCAGCTTTATATCTAAATTGACTAAGGCACACAGAAATCAGATTAAGTGACTTCCTTCAAGTCACGCAGCAAGCAGCTCATTTTGGATAGGATCCCAAGAGGATACTTGTGGTTCCCAGCCCTCTTCTGTAACCTCCAGACCACATTGTCTCCCCAATGCACAGTGCAATGAATTCAGTCTGAACATTAAATTACAGCTTTGGCAGTGCAGTAAGAGTTCCCTGGGCTCCAGTATTTGCTGTAACTTGAACTTTCCAGAAGAGTTTCCCATTGTGGTTTCTACAGCCTTCCCTATTGACCATGCCCATCACAGTGGGTCCCAGTATACCTAGAGAGGGTTTCAAGGGCCACTGCGACTTGGTTGCCAGTTCCCATGTTAGCTGCCCAACAAAGTAATCTCTGGCTCTTTGTTGCTAAAAGAGGATGGCGAGTCATTGTGATTTATTCCATCTTTCCTGGCTTTGTCAGGCATCAAAGTCATTGAACGTAAGCAAGGTTATGGTAGGTTGTAGTCCTCAAAACAATTTTTTATGTGAGACCTTGTAGTGGGGAGCTCTGTAATCTTGCTGTGGAGGAGGAGGAGATGAGAGGCTGAGAACAGAGAAAGGCCTCTCTTGAGGGAGGTTTTGCAAATAAATACAAAATGCCTCTGGTTGTTTTGGTGGCTATGCAGTCCTTCCATTAGTTGTAAATAGCATTATATGGGAAGAAGTGTCTTTAGATCACCTGGAGAAAACACCTCACTTCATATCTATCCAGGCATCTGAGGAAGGCCTTCGATGCATCACACTCCATCGTGTGAACTGGCAAGGACTGGAAAACCAATGTGTTTGTCATTTCTGAAATGAAACTTTTACAAAGCTAATAAACAGAACGGCCATACCAGTCAGAACAGGTTCTGATCTCCATGGTACTGGAGAAAACCTGTGGCAGCTTCACAGATTTATGGAACAGAAGAGAAATGACCCACCATGCAATGCTGACATGCTAGAAGCTCCCCTTCCCTCAGTGAAAAGTCACTGAAGTAGCTCCAGATTTTCCCTAGAAGAATAATAGGTCTGTTTTCATTTTACTTTACTTGATGGTTAATTTGTCTTATTTACTGAATGGTAAATTTTTAGTGGGTTTCATTTTCTAACTTTCTTGTGCCCAAATAGAACAGAATTGTCTTTCTCTTTTGTTGTGTCTTAAAGTGATGTCAATCTGCACTGGAATAGTCGCCTGAAACGTAGTTTAGCTCTTTCATGCAGAACTAGGAGGAAAATTAGCTTCAAACTAAACGGGAATAACTTTTTCCATCAGATGAAGATCAATAATTTCCCTGACATAGCACCATTTTGGTGCTCTTGATCTAACATCTCTCTAGTTTCCCTTTTCTTGTTCTACTTTCCCTTTGTATCACCAAATAGAAATCATAAAGATGTATCAGAATTTTTTTTAAAAACCAAACCAACCAAACTCCCTCAAAACTGCAGCTAATAATATCCCCAAATACTCCTGATGGGTAAACTGGGAGCCAGAATTAATCCCTCGTGTAAAGGCAAGAAGTTCCCACACTGAGTGTTAAGTATCATTTCAACATCTCTGATGTCACACCACAAACATCTCTTTTTTTTTTTTTTTGTACAGTCCATATAATTAACACATTCCTTTATTCACTGTCATCTTCCCCCAGCTCCCATCCATTAGCTGGAGTTTACCAGCTCATCTGACTCCTTGTGGTCTTATGTTTGACCTCCTTGGCTTGTGCATAGGATATCCAGAAGTTTAGGACTCTCCCAGTCAAATATTATTAAACTCCTAAAATCAGACAAGATTTAAGGAATCCTGCATAATGGGGATGAGCCCATCCATAGCTTAACCAAATTTATCTTCTTTGAATTTGATCTCTATTAAACCATAGCACACAGTGCTATAATATGACTGTATAGAGTGCTATTAATCATATTTTTTTAAAAAATGGAAAAGTAAATCTTCTATATAATGTTGGAGTTTATTGAAACTACTCTGTTTATCAAAATCAACATGCTTTACCAAGAGCAAGGCATTTTGGTATAAACATAACAGTTTTTTGAGCCTTTTTTTCTTGTTCCACTCGAGACTATTAATGTTTATTCAAAGGAGACAGAAACCATACCATGTAGTCACAGTAAATACAATGGGAACTTGTCTGCTAGCTAGAATGGGAAGGTGTTGCCTCTATTTTCTTCCTTCTTGTCCATTTAATTTAAATAGTTGTTTGGGGTTTGTTTTTTTTTTTTATAATGCTAGAAGGCAGGAACAGAATCTTTATTTACTGGTTCCTAAACAATTTGGCAGTGAAATAATGGACCGGAACCATCTGTCTCCACAGTTCTAGCCCTTCCCCATAGCCAATCTAAAGGATAGATGAAGTCTAGAACTCCTGTGCTGTGAGTCCAGGCTGAGAGAGTTGGGGGTTTTCCAGCCTGGGAAGAGAAGGCTCTGGGGAGATCTTCTGGTGGCCTTTCAGTACTTAAAAGGGGCCCATGAGAAAGATGGAGAAAATATTTTTTTAGCAGGACCTGTTGTGACAGGACAAGAGGTGATGGTTTTAAACTAAAAGAGGGGGGACACAGTCTAGATCAAAGGAAGAAATTCTTGTATTAGTGATACCCTGGCCCAGGTTGCCCAGAGAGGTGGTCACTGCTCCATCCCTGGAACCATTCCAGGTGAGGCTGGCCAGGGCTCTGAGCAACCTGCTCTAGTTGCAGATGTCCCTGCTTAGTGTAGGGAGGTTGCACTAGATGACATTGAAAAGTCCCTTCCAACCCAAATCGTCCTTCTGTGATAAATTTGTACTAATGGAAACTTTCTTGTTTCCAAGGCTAAGCAGCCTAAACCACAGCACAGAAATGTCTTCTGGGAGCAGATTGGTTTGGAGGTAGAAGAAAAACCTTGTGATAACCCTGGCAATTCTTTGCATACACAGAAATGAGCATGATCTTCAGAGAACACAAGAGTCTGCCTGCTCTTTTAGCTCAGGCCCATCTCCAGATTGAGATCCCAAGTGGAGCACTATAACTGAGACTTTTGTTTCCAAGAGGGTGCAGGTTTCACACACTGTCCTGCTGTGACCAGGACCACGGGAGGCTTGTGTTACTGCTGCCACCACGCTCCTATAGAAGTGATACACTAAGGAAAGACCATGGCAACAACTCATCACTCTCAGGGAATACAGCCCTGAAAGCCTGATTCTGACCTAAAAAAGATGCTGCTGGGGAGGAGTTATTTACAATGAGCCTTCACTGAATTAGGAGTCTTGAATGCTGGTGAGGTTTTACAAGAGAATTAAATGTAAAAGAATACAGCAAAGGTGGGGTTCTTGTGTACCCCTTGGCCAGCACCGACTCATACTAATCATTCCTAAATAAACAAAATCCCTCCAGCATTTATGCCCAGGCTTGTTCTCTGAGTTTGTGAGTTGTTAGAAAATCAGCAGAGCCAGAGCTTTGCCTGAGAGATCAATGTAAGTTTTTGCTGCTCAGCAATTGGTGGAAAATACCATAGCAGAGCACAACTCCTACTTAATTTACAAGGTTTTTTTTCCCTGAATTTTGAAACCTGGAAAAAGTTCAGGCTATTCTAGTAAGCCCGAGTCAAGACTTGGGCTTGGAATTTCATTGCTGCCTCTGACCCCTTCTGCAGAGGATTTAATTATTCTTTAAGTTAGGAAACACTGCTGCTTTTAATAACTAGGCAGTGACATGGCCCAGTATAAAGGTGGGGTTTTTTTTAATAATGAATTGTTATTGATTTGGAGGGGGGGATTAAAGGTTCCTCTTGTCCTAGTATTGTATTCCCTGCCCTCCAAGGTGTACCATGCATCATTCCGTGTCAGTTAAAGGTTCTCCTTCCTTGTATGTTTTTAATTGGAATTTAATTGAATTGTGAGAAGAGGACCAAGCTTACCAGAACAAGGATTTTATTGTCCACTTTGGTCTATTTAAAAGCAAACTGGAAATTACCTTAAGGTGGTTCTCAGTTTCACCTGCTATCTTCTCCTTTTCTTTTGCCGGGGTACATCACTGGCTCCTTACAGTCTTTCTCTATGAAGTTTTAGTCAGGAATTCTAGTCCTTGCCTTTAACAACAATAGGTTCTTCTGATTGCAGCCAATCCTGGGCCTGCAATTCAAAAAGTCTTGTCTTAACCCACTCTGTATGTCCACAACTCCATCTCTGCAGCTCATTCCATCACTTACCTTTTCAAAACTCAAGTGTGTCTTGCTAGTGCCCTCTGATGATAAGGTGATATAAGGCCTGTGAAAAGAGAAAACACTATTTAAAACTTTTCTCAGCTGAACCTTTCTGCAGATTTAGCAATCTTTAGATGCAGTTGCCATCTGTGTCACATCAGTCCTGGGTGGATAAATGCAAGCCTCCCTATGCATTGCTTTGAGACTCAAAGCCCAGAGACCTTCTAACACAAAGCAAGCAAAGAGCTTTCTTGCTTTTTCTTTCTGTTGTTTGAAATTCCTTTTTGGCACAGTGTATACATACTTCTTTTTGGCCACATAGCAATGCAGCTGAAAAAATTGTCACAAAGTTCAACAAAGGGAAAGTGAGAGCCAGGGCTGAGTCATTGCATGTATGAGAGCTGGGAGGAGGAAGCGCTGGACCCTACTGACAGAGGCTCAGAAACTGCTGAGGAATAATCTATCCCAGAGGACGCTGGCAAGCTATCAAGAAACAAAACAAGAAACAAAACAAACCACGGCTCCACAAAGGGATGGAAACCACCCCCCACAAAGTCAGCCGAAGAACTTTCCATCACAACATGAACAGCAGTCCAACTCTATTTTTCCCAAGATGAGGCAACCACAACATTGACGCTCTTAGCAGTTAATTTAAAATAGCAGTCCAGGAGATGTTTAATGCTGGGCTGTTCATAGGTATGGTTCAGCA
>NW_008610085.1:80537-102962 GCF_000691845.1 Merops nubicus
CTATGATGAAATGTCATGTGTGTCAGGGTGCCTGGCAAGGGCAGGGGAGCCAGAGGTGGCAGCATGGCAAGCAGGCAGCAACCTCTTTGACAAGGGTCCCGTTCCATAGCACGTGAATGAGGACACAGGAGGTCCGGTGAGAACAGCCCAATCTAGACAAGAGTCCAGTGGTCACCAGACTAGCCTGGTGACAAGACAGGTCCAAGGTCAAATGAAGAAGTCAAGGCAAAGTAAAAGTTCAGCAATTTAGAAGGCCAGGTACAGTGTACCTCTAGTTCAGAGAAGGGCCACATGTATCTCTCAATCCAATGGGTAGAGGGTGCCTGAGTGAAAGCCCAGATGAGCCTTTGCCCAGCCCTGCTTCTCACACCTTGGTTTTATGGAAATTTGATTTGAGGTTACACAAGGAAACAAACCTTTAAAGGAAGGAAGAGGTTATGGAAGAGAATTTATAGAGGAAGGTGATTATGAAAACATCTCAAGACATCAGTGTGTCTTGTACTCAACAAAGGTACTTTGCAGCCTTGAGAAATCTGGAAATTTGTCCCATAACAGCCTGCATATATTCATAAGCTAGTGTGGCTTTTTAGCCTTCTGCAGTCCTTGCAAGTGTTCATGCTTGGGGCATATCTTCACACCTCTGCTTAAAGAGATAGCCGCACTAAATTAACTCCCTGTCTCAAATGGCTGGACCATCTGAGTGGCTTCAAAGGAAGACACAAGGAACCCTCTAGTAGATGGCTATTGTACAGTTTTATTTACTGAGAAAGTTTCTTTCTTGTCTGTTACTTTTTGCATAAACTTTCCACCGCTTTAGAAAATAAACTCTTGAAAGGACAGTCTAGTATATAAGAAATTATATACCAGAGAGTTAGGTTCTTAAACTTATCAATAACTGTCTCATTTTAATGTCCTTTTCAAGTTCATACACACTTAAAGCACCTGCTAGACTATGCTTGGCTATGTCAGTATATGACTGATAAAACTGAGCTCCACTCCATCACACCCTGGACAACTTAGCTGAACAAGCAAAGGAGATGTTAGTACTTAGGACTTTACAGCATTAGAGGGAACTTCATTTTATATTGAAGTTTTATGATTATGTCTTCTGGATCACTGCCCATGAGTCCTGTGGAATACTTTGGCCTTAATTATCAGTCAATTTATTTCTTGTTTCTAGTTTACTTAAGGTTACTGGGCAGCTGGAGTTTGATTTCTCTTTCCTAATGGATGGATTTTCAATTCAAACAAATCAAGAGCAACATCTTTGCTAAGTACCTCCATTTGTATATTTACACTTCAGGGTGTCTTTAACAGAAATAAGTTTTGAAAAAAGTCCTCTTTCTAGAGTTTAGTGTTGCTCTGCTAGATTGAATGTTCCTTTGATATATTCCCTCCTGGTGATTTCTTCCTCAAGGACATTGCATTTTATTATATGGTGGTAACTCTTCATTCACAGCTCCACTAGAGCTGCTCCTTGAGCTGCACCAGGCCAGGCTCACATGTTTTCAGGACAAGGGTCAGAACATCCTCTCCCCTGTGTTCTCCAGAACGAGTTGTTCCAAGAAACAGTCCTCCAAAGGTCAAACTTTCTGATTATAAGATAAGCTTAGAAGAGAGCAGTGGAAATCCCACATCATTATTTTAATTGATTCTACTGTCCCTTTCATCTCCCAGCATTTTGTGCTCAGTAGTGTTCTTAGCAGAGATCAGCTGTGAGTAACTCTCACGGAAGACACTGTAGTTTTCACTGTATGCTTCTGGCTGCACAAAATTCTGACAAGATCCCCCAGATCTTTGAAATGTTCCTTGTCTTTATAATCCCATTAGTCTTTAGGCCTCCATTGAGAAGTTTCACCAAGAAAAACTATAGCTGAGCAAATATAAGGGTTCTCTCATTCTCTAGTCGGCAGAGGGAAAGAAAGAAGGTGTTTTTAGAAGGAAACCACATGGCTAAGATGGAGAGGAAAAGGCTTTTCCAGGGAAATATCTATGGTACTTTAACCATTTAATGGTAAAGGGAATAGGTGAGAGTGTCCAAATGAGAGTATCATAGAAGACATCATATTTAAGTGTGACACTTTGCAGAGTTTAAAGCATTTGGGGGGCAAAAGAAACTTTAGAGAAACCTTTTTATCAGAAGGTGTGGTAATGAGATGTTTTGTGTCATTGCCCAGCAATCCTCTAGGTGAACTGTGTCAGAACGAGAAACCTTGGGAATTCAGGACTTTGGAAACGACCTTCCATGATCTTATCTCCACGTCAGACCTCTCATTTTTAGTTTCAAGATGATGTGGTTTCCCATCTGTGCAGCACAGAGCCTCAGGCATGCTGGCAGGACGCTGGGCAGGTTTCCAGTAGGAGATAGGTTTCCACTGCAGTTGGCCTTTTCTTATTGCTAAATGCTTTGGGTTTGATGAATCAGCATTTTCCTATGGAAAAACGTTCCTTTGGAGAATTTCCAGTCAGAATGAAATGAAGATTCAACATATTACAAAATCCCTGCAGAACAGGATTTATTCTGTGTGGCTGTATTTATAAGCAATTTTATTTTTCTTTGCTTTTTCTGTATAGTAAAAAAGATTAATGCAAATATTATTGCTATAGGTATTTATAATGAGGGTGTCTATTTTTGCCTCTGGAAAGATTATGCAGGTTGTAGACATTTAAATATAGCACCTGGAAAGGAGGTGAAATTCTTTCAGATTCCTATGTGATGAAATGGTGAATTTTTAGACCTTATTTTGCAGCACAGCAGTATCAGAAGTCATGGAAAATAAAAATAGATTAAACAATTCGGTATTTGTTTTGTAATTTCTTTGTAAAACAGACTTAAAACTAAGCACATCTTAATGAAGATCATAAACTTGACCAGACATTTGTGAACATATGTTTATGTTTGGCTTTGGTTGATTTTGACTTCATGTTTCTTCTGGCTATCTATCCTGGACCAAAACACAGCTCAAGCTGTTGGAAGAAGTATAACCATAAATTAGTGTGTGTGTGTGTGTGTGTATGAGTAACAAGTAGAGCAACAAATACAGCCCTTCTCTCTTGTGCCTCTCTGAAAGCAGTAGTTGTGAAGCCAGCTGTTATCTCAGGCTTCCAATCGTGGAATCATAGAACTGTTACGGTTGGAAAAGACCTCAAAGATCATCAAGTCCAACCATCAACTATCACAACCACTAAACCATGTCCTTAAGTGTCACGTCTACATGTTTTTTGAACACCTCTAGGTTCATTGAATATCCATTGAGTAGAATCATAGGGATAGCTGTGGAATGTGAAGTGCACATCCTTACCCCCATGAGTTAGTCATTCCCTTAAAATGACCGTAGTCATATCAAGTTGGATTGCACCAACTAGTTTAGTCCCTTCCTCTTCATTGGATTAATGCTTCTGAAAGCTCCTGCACAGGGTCTCTTCCTGTCCATGTCTGCTGCTCTCCTAGAATTCAGTTAAGCCACAGCTAATCCTTCTGCCTTAAGGTGAGATAGCAAGTTAAGGGTGACCCAGTGAGCTTTGGCATCTCTGTTTAAGCAGCTGAAGTTGATGGAGGAGCTCCATGCTCAGCCTCATCTGGGGTGATTCTGTCTTCAAACAGAACTGAGGAAAGAAAAATTTATCACCGAAGTTGCAATTCAGAGACCAGCTCTTGTTTCTGTTACTCTTATCACAGGCAAAGGAGGTAACGCAACTTGAAAAGCTCCTCTGAAAGCAGATCCTCAGGTTGAGCCTGCACTAGAGGTGTCCCTGCAAAAGGCATGGTCTGAGTGTGAGGAGTATGGAATTACAGAAGGACTGGAACTGGGGTGAGTTGATCTGTTACTACACAGGCTCTGCCACTCAGAAATACTGATGTTTCAACAGCAGCATGGGTAACATGGGGCTGCAAGACTGCTGGGTGCATCTTCTGGAGGAGCAAGAAGATGCTCCTCTCTAGCCAGTGGTCCCTTGAGACAAGACTTTTGTAACATGTAAAACTTCATCCCTTTGAACACTTAAAATAGCTTGTGGCTGAATGCTATTTATCCCTCCTGTTGGGCCTGCCCTGTTGTTCATGATGTGTGGAGGCAGAAGAGGAACACTCCGGTTAATTGTGGTGGGATCAAGGATGCATCCAAAAATGAGCAGTAGCAACAACAAGATAAAATCTTTTTATTTAACACGTGCCAAGCAGACAGAAAAAAATATTTGGAAACTGGAAAAAGGAAAAAAAGTTGCATTATACCTTTTATGGTTCTGAGCTGCAGCAGGCGACCACAAACATACCACAGCTACTTGGAATTGTTTAAAGTAGCTGTTTGCTACACTGTACGTAGATCTAGACAGAATAAACACAGGGAACTGCAATTTAATTAGCCTTACTTTAATTGGAAATAAATCTCAGGCATTAATTTCCAATCAGAGTTGCCCAAAGTCCAAGCATGTTTAGACACAGAATGAATGATTTAAATCTTTCTTTAATGGGAGGCTCATCTATTTAGAAGCTCATATGGTAAGAGCTAAAACTGACTTTTTCCCTGTGTGGCAGTCGCACAGAATATAATTTAAAAACTTCTTTTCAGCACCACCAGTACTCAGAATTCCTAAAAGACTCAGCATTTGTAGCATGGACTTCATCAAAGAAGCTGACTTGGCTTGATCTGTTCCAAGCCTGAAAGTCAGCAAGCTGAATATGTGGTTGTTTGATGTCTTCTTTAGACCTTAGTTAGGAAGCTGACATACCCTGAGCCATGCTGACAGTAAAATCTACTGGTAAACAACTTAACTGAAAGGTGATGGACAAAGCTGTGAAAGTGAAGCCATGGGAGTGAAGGAAGAACATGGGGTCACAAGCAGATGGGGTTTCTCTTGAGATAGATCAGAAGATATTTAGGGTGTCTGAAAGTGCATCTGCTTAAAGAGGCTGTTCCAAAATGTTGTGCTCTTTAAATATAGGTTAAGTATTTCTGCATTTTTTAAGGGGTAGAAGGAACCAAATATTACTGCAAAAATTTCCAGGGATAGGATTGAGTTTCCTTTTCTCCTGCTTAGAGAAAAGGCTCCTTCTCAGTCTCTGGTTGAAAGCAGAATTTGAGCTGATTGGTGGGGTGCAAAGTGCTATCAAAATCTCTGGTGTGAGCAAGGTCAACTTATTACAGGACTAAGGCTTTCCAGGGGAGCCTTTGATGGTTTAGAAAATGCTGGTTCAGCACATCCACAGTGGACTGTGGAATTTGCAGGACGTGCTTTACTAGCCTATAGTGGCTTGAAGCACAACCCAGATGGAAATACACCACTAATCTCTTCTGAAAAGCTAAAGCTTTTGCAGATGTCTTAAATATCCCACAGATTGTTTAGGCAAAATTATATATGTGAATATTTTTGTGAATAAATGGACATAGTCATAATTTTGTATGAATATAGATGTTCCTCAAATTAATCCAAGATGCCTAAAGAATCTAAGCCAGGTTCTTCTGATTTTTCTGCAAATAAAGCAGGCACTCCACTTCCAGGTCAGTGTGGTTACCTTGCATCCAAAAGGAGCCATGTTCACCCTATGTAAGCAATCAGTCCAATTGCTCTTCTGCAATGATTTTCAGTAAACATACATTTTAGTTTTCCCCAGTTGAATTGAACCTTTGGCTCATATTTTAAATGAAAGTGGCTTTAGACAAATTTTTAATGGATATCTGGAACCTGGGTCAGTTGAGCTGCTTTCAGGTGATTTAATGCTGACTTCTTCTGTTACCAAGATCCCAGCTTGTGACCATCCACCAATGTTTTCCTATCTTGCAGAAAAATTATACTACTCAGGGAGGGAAATCAAGCTTGTGTTTAGATAGTAGATAGCTAAATAGCGAGGCAATTTTTTCTCTTTCATATATGAGTGTATATTTAAAGTTACTAAATAAAAATTTTAGAAAGCCTCCCGGTTTCTGAAGCTAATGAAACAGTCTGTTAATAATAGAAATGGTTTAAAGTAATTCAGCTTTTCTAGCAATGCAGGCAGAACCTTTGAAATTTTTTCTACAATTTGCTTTTTCTGTGGAAAAACAAGTTTTGTGGCAAGCCACCTCCTGCTTCCAGCACTATTCTAGGTCAAATTCTTCTAAACAGGTCCCAGAACCAGCTGTCTTTTTCAGTTCAGATCAGAATAGACAAAGACTGAGCTTTGAAGAGTAGCTTGAGCTTTTCAACTCTTAGTGACTGCTTCAATTTAGTGCTTAAATTACTGATGATCAGTTGATGATTACTATTCCATGGGCTTTCCAGCTCTCAGTGTGTCAATGAGTAGTGTACAGAGCAGCAGAAAAATAATCGTAGCCTTAATCCTCATCTCTGTCCCATGAAAGAAAAACTAAGGAGAAGGTGAACGTCCTCATACTACATTTTGCCTGGTCTTAGTAATAGATTTGCATTTATTAAATTGGTTTCTGCATAGAACATTGACCTGTGACACAACAAAAGCTATCTGGGTACTCAAAGGGTGGTTCTGGAAGTAGAACTCAAATTCTTCTTACAGCCACAATTTATCTTCATCTTGAACATTGTATTATATTAGCAAAACATTTACAGTGAGAGAGATGTATGAGTATTACTCAAGAGTTTAAATTGAAGACAGGCCAGAATTTTTCTGTGGTGTTCTCTGATGTATATATAATGGAGTTGAACAACCAAAAGGAAACTTGACTGTTGTAAATCAAACTGTTGCTCAACCCAGCAACAGTAATGAGGAGAAAGTTTACACAGTTGCCTCTCTGCTAATAATAAAGTGTATTTCTGTCTTTCTGTACCCAGCAGTAATGGTTTTAACTGGGTGACCAGCAGCACTTGGCTGTCAACGTACTGGTGAAAATTTCACTCCCTTTTTTTTTTTTTTTTTTCTGAGAAAGGATTTTGTTGGTTCCTTCTGCTTTTAATTTTGAAATTATTTATAATGTTTGCTCAGCTGGGGTGTGTTGTGTTTGAGCTCTTCGCTTCATGGTTACCATGCAGCTCCCAAGGAACCTTCTCTGGTGGAAATGTGGACACTGTGGGGTGGCTGGTGTGACAGTAGCTCTTGCACCAACACACAGTTGAGGTGTAGCTGGCCAGGCACTAATGCTCAAAGACTTGAAGTGTCCTTGGGGTGCACAGCCCAGACTTGATGTCCAAAGCACAAGGTAGGATTCAGGATGATGCCCAGTTCGGTCAGGGATCTTCAGGATTACTACAGATGAATCTTTTTGTTGCTTTCATTCTCAGTTTCCCCACAATAAAATGGACTAATGCCATTTCCCTTCTCAGGACCATGTCTTTGCCACCGAGATCTGATATTATGCTAGTTTGATCACTTATGACAAAATGCTGTGTTATAATCCAGTCAGTGGTTTTCTCAGTGTGAAACAGTGATTTACAGAGACTTAATCACAAGCTGCAACTTTCTCTTCCCCTCCCCAGTGTCCTATCTCCAGTATCTTACTGTGATTAGACAGAGGAGGCTGCTTTGTACCATCAGATCCTTGCAGGAAGGCACCACGCTGCTGTGTGGCACCTTGCATCTCAACTGCATTCAAACTGGTCAGTCATCCTGAGATGAGGCCTGGGCAGATAACTGCACTGAGAATCAGTTGCTGTAAAAGTCAGTGTGACACTAATCCCTGGAATATGTCCAGCAGCTGGCTTAGAAGCTCAAAGCTGCTTTCTCTAAACACAGAAGATGCTTTAATGTGTTTAGGGGAGGTCTTATCATGGTTAATAAAAGTATCCGTAGCCTCTGCGACCACATCTTTGCTTTGGAGAGGAAGGAGCTGAGGGTCTCAGTGCTGTGTCCCTCTGCTCTGCTGGAAGTGTGGTAAAATATAGCCAGTGGGACCAGAAACATGACTGAATGAAACCCAGTTGGATCTGCAACTTGTAGGATTTGCAGATTGACTCCCCCTGGGTTAATCACTCACCCGCTAGAAATCAAGTGAACACCATTCCCTGAAATGCCCTGTGAAAGCACTAACACAAAAGAAAAATATATTAAGCCAATCATTATGACAAGGAAAATAAACATGCAAATAAATTGTCACGGATCGAAAGGCAGCAAGCTGCAAGGACATGTTTTTGTTGGGTTTTTATAGTTCCCACTGAGCTACGAGAAGAAATTAAAAAGGGGGAAAAAAAAAAATGTAACTGATGTTGAAATCAAATCTCAGCTTTCAAAAGAATGTGATTAGAATATTTGTTTATCCACCCACCTCAAACGCTCTTCTTCTCTTGGGGATACAAATATTGCAATCGTAAGAACAATTTTAATTTACATGGGAAATGCATCTTCATTTTGCCACACATTTAACTTGCTGAGATGAGACCCAGTCCTAGCACACACCTTTGTGAGAAGGTTCATTAAATAGATGTGGGGGAGAAAATGCTTCAGCATGATCTGTAGGAAATGAAACACACTTCTGCTGCCAGCAGTGGGCTCATAGGCGTGTGGTACACCCTTGCTGCTGTGTTCATAGGTATGATTGAAACCTTTGGAGTCGCTGGTGCAAATGAAATGAGGGGGATTCTGTCAGTCCCCAGGAGCTGTGATGAAGGGGGCGTTTCGGGAAGGTATCACCAGCAGTCACATCAATTGTCTTCATTCTTTGAGTGCTTCTATTAAAGAACCCTCAGGTGAAAAAAACCTTTTAAGTCAGATGAGTATTTGTTAGGGAATGTCAAATGGAGAAAATAAACTCAGCTGACCTGTCATCCTTCTGTTTCACTCACTTTTCCTCAGAACCAGCATGAATAAAAGTACTGTTGGGTTCTTTTTTACAACTTTTGTCATTACAACATGTGCATTTATCAAAACCTATTCTAATGAAAAATGGTCCAAACAATGGAATGACAGCTGGAATGAGTGAATGAAAAAAGACAAAGACTGAAACGAGGAACCAGAATCAGTTTTTCTCAGGATTCTAGTTTAAGTTTTACTTTGTGACGTTTTCTTTGGGTTGGCATGGAAATGAATATAATAAAAAATCCATTTTAAAATGTCAAGATGGGGAAAAATATTCCTGGTCAGCAATAAATCATCACTGCACAAGTACTTTAGATCCTATGGGGAAGTTGTCTGAGCTCTTCTTAGAACAAAGTACATAAATTCAGGACTTTGCCTTTCTCTGTATTTACTCACCACAGCGTTAGCTATGGTACTGGAAGACCTCTGCCAAGATAAATACAGGCTGCATTGCTCCCTTTTGCTTGGAGGAAAGGTTTTGATCACACCTGACATTTGCACGTATCTTACCAGAGGTTAGTCTTTAGGTTGGGCAAATACTTGTTTCTCCAGTATCTACCCTACTGCTGGATAGCAGAAGCCAGTTGTTAAATTCCTCCAGCAGAAGGTCAGGTTCACAAAAAGCTGAAGTTAGTTAATGTGATCCTCTTGAACGAACAGAGAAAAGCTCCCTTGTCTTACTTCAGAGTTAATTGTTGGTTTCAGTCTGTTGTAGGCATGGAATTTGCATGTGGGGCAGCATGGTCACATTTCCAGTGGAGGTCCTGTTCTGAATTGCATCATTTCACAGGTACACCCAACTTGCCTTGTGCTATTTGCAGCTGCAGATTTTTCTCCTGAAATGCAGCTGCCAAACAACGTATGTACATTCTGATCCAGTTCATCCAGAAACCAAGGCAGAGTCTCCTCAGTATCAGTTTTTGCTTTAACTGCTCGAGATGATAAGAAAAAAACTTTAAGACCTGTGTTTGAGTGCAGAGTTATCTGAATGACTACTAGCTTGAATTTTATACCATATTGTTTTACTTCCATCAGATCCAAATCTGGATTATCCATTTCTTCTTGGAAGCACTATGATCATGTTAGCAAATACTGTATCACAGTGCATTTGTGGGCATGAGCCTTAATGAGCCTTTCCACCAAAGAAATCTATATTGACATTTCTGAGGTCTTGGAAGCAGCATGTTTCATCTCAAAATTATGTCCATGGAATATAGAGGTATTTAAAAAGAGATTAATTTGGTAAGCTTTGGTAGAGTGCCTGCTTAGTGATGCAGCTGCACTTGGATTGTAAAGGTGAGGAATATTGGCCTGAGCAGGATCTGGGCTTTGTCACCAGCAGTGATGCCAAATTCTTTCCTTGCACCTTGCCTCCGTTAATTATTCTGAGACTTCTGGACTTACCAAGCTCTGACAGACTTTTACCAGGCGTGGACTGTGTCCATGTATTTAACAAAGCAAAGACTGTCTCTTTATTTCAGTGCACATCTAGCTTTCTCAAATCAGCAGTGCCCAATTAACCTCATCGTTTTGCTGATATCAGATTGAAATTTTAACTTTTCTGTTTTGTTTTTTTTTTTTTTTCAATCTTTGAAAAGGACATATTTTTAATTGGTGATGGGGATTCTTATATTAAATCTTCCTGCTCTTTAATGACCTCCTGCACCACGAGTTCTTTCTGTGGGGATGGAAATGGATTTCCTGGTGTTACCGAGTGACATCTAAGCCCCTCTCTTGGTTGAGAACAAGCAGTGACATCATGGGAAACCAGCAGCTTCAGGAGGGTGGAAATTTTCCAGATGTGTTAGATTTCCTTTCGGCAACAGGAGTCTGGTGAGTTTAGCAGCCAAATCTGCAAACCTTCAAACTGTGATCTGGATTATCTCTGCAGGGGTTAGGAAACCATCTCCCCCTGCTCCCACCGTATCGGGTGGCTCCCCCAGAAGTTACTGAACAAGCGTTGTTGTGGGGAGACTAAATCACTGTGTACTGGGTCTGTCCTAGCTTAGAGCTGTTTTCCAAGCTGTAGAAGGCTGCAGAAAAAGGAGGTGAATAAATAACAGGCCGAGCAAGAGGCAAGGGTTGGTTTCAATTTGATATTAGGAAACCTTTTGGGTGGCTGGGATAGCAAAGCCCTGGATCCTCACACATCACTCCAGGTCTGACACTGTGCCATCAGTGACAAGAAGGGTATTTGCAGCCCTCTCTTACAGGTCCTCTAAAGGTTTCTTTAGGCCCTGTTTTGGGTCATCCTAGCCTGCCAGCCTGCACATCTATAGACTGTCACTGTGTACATTGCGCTGTTTACTGCTCGGGAGCAAGCTTGTGCTTTCTCTCTAAAGTTCATGAATTTAATTCTGCTCTTTCCTGTTGATATTGGCAAGTATCTGTCAGAAAGAGCACCCTGTGTGTTTTCATTGTGGCCATCTGGCCTGGTATTAACAAAACGATTGCATAATCCAAACAGCAGAATCCTTTGAGAGAGGAGGAAAAGGAAAGATACACACAAGTCATGAGGCTGACATGCACTGCAGTGATCCAATTAATTATGGAATCAGAAATAATAATAATAATGTATTAGATTTCTCGGTGGAAAAATGCTTGATCTTCTAAGGAACAATTAAAAACACAATATGTAATAAAAGCATCCAACCATAATAGAAACCGGTGTCTGGGGCTCCAGAGTACTCATAAAACCAAGTCATCTCAGTGCATTTTAAAACTGAGAAACGTAATTAAAGTGCCCTTCTTGACAAGGAGAGGAGATATTATTTTCTCATTTGCTTGACTTTTCCATCTCCCTCCTCTCTTCTCAGCACAGGTTGAGAGCAGGGGCTGCTCCTGTGCTGCACCAGGAGGTCAGGACGGCTGCAGCTCCTCCCTCCTCTGATTTCCACAGCATGTTCAAAACAGCATCTGTAGGAGCTGATTTTCAGGGTTCTCTACTCAGGGTGACACAGATGGGAAATCTGGTTTATTTGTTGTAATTACTGAGCTGATGAGTCATATACATTGCTTGAAAGAAGGTAAAGTTTTAAGATGATGTAGAGTCTCAGCTAGCACTGAATCAAATTGATCTGCTGGGAAAAGATGAAGAGCCCTGCAAGTGAAAATAGAGCTGCTCAGGAGAAACTAATTTAAAGCAAAAATTGCAGCCATCCTCTGTCCTGTTATGATGAAAAACAATCCACACAAGTTACTCCATGAAATAACTTCAGGTTACTTTACTTTCTGAGCCTAAGCTGTATAAGACAGCAGCATCATTTGGGAGATCATCCTTGTACTAGGGGTGGGCACAGCTGTGAGTAGCTCTGTGACACCCCTGGAATTAAAATAGGTTGATGGGTTTCAATGGGCCAGACACGCATGGTGGTGATGTTTGTGACATGTTTTTCTTGGTGAGAAGGAGACAGCTTCTCAAGGGTTTGCAGTAAAGAAGGCAAGAAGTGTGGGTTTTGCTCTAGAAGGACCCACTGGCGACAACTGGGTGACTTTGTGCCTGTGATCCCTTCTTCAAAGTAGGAGCCAAGCACATCTCAACTCTGATGACAAACAGGCAAAAAAACCAAAGTTGTCTTGAGGTAGGATAATTTCACACTGACTGATAATTTCACATGCAAAATGGTCTTTTACTGTTTCAGAATTTTGATGATAGAGTATTTAAAAATTGTATATAGAACTGTATAAAGAATTGTGTAAAGAATGTACCATTTTCTCCACCTCCTTTTTACAAGTTCTTATTTATGCTTTTATCCTATAATTAATTATTTTACTGCCAAGCCTTTTAGTTATGGTGACATTGACAACAAAGATAATTTATTATCTTTGGTAGCAAGTGGGGTTTTTTCAAATTATGGGAAGAGATGAGCCCATTGTCAAAGGCAGAGGCAGAGACAGGGCAGCTTCTGGTAACTGCAGCCTTTGATGTTCATATTCTGCATTTATATTTTGAAGAACAGAGCACAAAGTCTATACCTTTGTGCTTCCAATAATTTACAATAACCAACAGAAGGTTCAGTATGCTGGCAAGCAAAACATAATTTATTTGATTCTCTCAGAGAAAGGCTTTCAATGTATGATGTGTTATGGTTACTGGATAAGAGGATCAGTGGCTGGTGTGATTTATATATACTCTCACTAACGTTTTGCCATTTTTTTCCCGTATATGGCAACTGTGAGGATAAAGAGGGAAGATTTGAAAACTAAGGAATATACTTTTGATCTCCAGAGAAACGTGCTTTCAGATAAAAGACTCTTTGCTGCCCCTTTACCAACACAAGCAAGACTGGCAAAAAATTACTCCTTCTAGAGAAGATGAACGGATCTGCTGGTAGCGAACATTTCATCTTGAGAAGGTACGTTGTGCTAACTTTGGTTCTCTGTAAAAGAGCAGAGTAACATACTTTTTACTTGCCTTTTAATTAGAGCTGGTGCTTGAGGCAGAATCCAGCTCTTGCTGTGAGCGTAGTGTTGATGTGAGAGACCTGACAAGCAGCCCCCGTGTTGCCCCAAGACTGGTGTGGGAGGAGGTGGGCAGGACAAGCTTGATGATGGTGACTAGTCTGGCCACTTGCTAGCTCCTCTGCAAGGCATTATAGAATCACTGAATGATTTGGAAGGGACCTTTCAAGGTCATCTGATCCAACCCCCCTGCAGCCAGCAGGGACATCTGCAACTAGAGCAGGTTGCTCAGAGCCCCAGCCAACCTCACCTGGAATGGTTCCAGGGATGGGTAATCAACCACCTCTCTGGGCAACCTGGACCAGGATCTCACCACCCTTATTGTAAAAAATGTCTTCCTTCTACCTAGTCTATCCACTAGCAACCCCAAGTTCTTCTGCATAGGGCTGCTCTCAATCCCATCATCTCCCCATCATTCTGTAAAGGCTTGACAGGAGGAACACACAATGCCAGTGAGGACAGGGACAGGAACAGAGTGGTGGCAGGCCTCGTGCACCACATCTCAACACTCCAGCTGGAAGATGGTTACTCCAAAATGACTTTTTGTGAGCCTCAAGGTTCTTTATCACCCTGCTGTTATTGTTGTAATGATGAGAATAATTTCAGTGGTAAGTAGCCTTTGTGGAAAAATAGAAGAGCCTGGTTCCTTCATCTTTTTGGCCATAAAATTGAGGCAAAATTTCAACAGACTGTTGAATTGCAGCTAAGATTTTTCCACTGGGAGCTCTTTCAGTGGAGCCCGTACAGTGATTTGCAACTAGATAGATTGTGTCTCAAGTCTACTCAGCTTGAACTTGGAGAACAAAAAGAGCCACATTGAGCTGTTAATGCTACACAAGTTTTGTTCTCTGAAACTGTGGAAGACCTTGTGCAAGAAGAACGTAAGTGCAATGGAACTGAATTCAGTAAGGCTGAGGTTGTGGTAGGGGTTGTGCCCAGAGCAGAACTCCAGCAGATGTACTCAGCACACTTTATGGACAACCTGGAGCACACAGCCAAAGCTTCTGGCTCAATGACTAGCTGATGCCAAGGAAGAATGTATGCCAGCACAGTAAGGAACATTACTCAGAGCATTGCTTGTATAAGACTTGCTCTTCCTATCTCTCCCTTCCCTGCACTGCACAGTAACTATGGGCAGAAATGTGTAATATCTCATTGTGAGGGAAATTAAAAGTAGCCATGACTTGGGGGAAATCTTGCAAAGGAGCCAAAAGGGACCATCTTGTCTTTGCTTATGTTTACAGACTCAAGAGTCTCTCTGAGGACAAGGGCAGGTCAGAGGAGGATGGTGGGAAACTTCTATGGGTCTGTTCCTCATCTGGAGCATGGCATGAGTTTGTGTTGAACTTAAATCCAGAGCTCTCTCAGAGCAAAGGAAGCTTGTGATATGCCATGCCTCAGAGACAGGAACACCACCCTGTCCTCTCATTTCCCCACTGCCAGCACAGGACCAAAGCTTGTCCATAGCAGCAGGGCTGCAGTACAGCTCTCATTGCTGACATTTCTGCTTTTTCTATTTCATTCATTTCCTTGGGCTGCAAGACTGAGAGGTGCAATCTGTATTTTACCAGTCTTTATTTTTATCTCTCATGGAAGTAAGCTTGGAAGTGGGCTTCTCTTCTTCATGCTCATATGGGCAAAGACTCATAATGCTGTGGCAGTTGTGTTTCTTCCTACATTGGTTATCAGGAGTGTGTCTTTGGCTTTATTTGCACAGCACACATTTGTCTTTGGTTTTCAGTAATGTAAATATATGTTGACAGGGCAAGAGGGAATGGCTTCAAGTCGTGCCAGGGGAGGTTCAGGTTGTAAATGAGGCAAAAAGTCTTCCCCAAAAGGGTTTTCAAGCCCTGGAACAGGCTGCCCAGGGCAGTGGTGGAGTCCCCATCCCTGGAGGGATTTAAAAGTCATCTAGATGTGATGCTGAGGGACATGGGTTAGTGGTGATCTGGCAGTGCTGGGTTCACAGCTGGACCTGAAGATCTTTAGGGTCCTTTTCAACCTAAATGATTCTATGATTTTAAGAATGACGTTCCTTGGTGTTAAGGAGGAGGTGACTTACTGTGATGATTTCATCCTTAGTAGAATGGTCTGGAGTGGTGAGCCTTTACCAGAGGAGATTAGTAAATGTGATGAACAAATGGAGGAGTACCTGTGCAATCAAAACCTCTTCATCTTCCTTCTGTAGGATTTAGCCTTTCAGGCCCAGGTAAATAAGCAGACAAAGACCCATGGTGAAAAAAAAAGGACTTGCAGGGGAGATATCTCAAAGCACCTTTTGCTGTTAGCCCTGGTGGACAAATGACCTGCAAGGACACGACCTGCCACAAAAAGAAAAGTCCTTCCTCCCCTTGCCTGCTGCTACAGGAATACAGGTGTTGTCTTGCAAGTATTTGCTTTGCTTAGGAGGAAAGAAAAAAGTAGGAAGAGAAACTCAGTCAGGAGGAATCTATGCACATTGATATCAGACACTGTATCAGACATTCTTGACTTCCCCTCATCTTTCTGAGAATCCTTCAAAATAGTACAGCTCTAGCATTGCATGTTTGGTGTCTTCCTCACCCTCTGCCCCCACCTCATCTTTTATTTAAAATTCTTAAACTAATTCCAGGAAATCCAGATGAGATGAAAGCTTTCCGCTGTAATATTCTGGAAGCAAATCTTATTAAATTCCAAACCCCAAGCCAAGCACAACCAAATACTGGGTATAGAACTGAAATGAAGGCAATCAGTCACTCTCAAGTAAGTTCAGCAGCTCATTCGGACACATTCTCTGTGGTCTCATCACCTTCACATTAATGGACAAATTTGCCTCTTATTTTATATTCCATACATTAGGTGTGTAATTAGGAGCTAATTGGAAGCAGCAGGCAGTGTGCCAATATTTTTGGTGTTCAGAAACCATTCAGAGCTCCAGCATTTGAGGAAAAACCTGTTTATTTCACAGAGGCACCTCCAACTTCATCTGCAAACATCTGATGCAAATGCAATTGCATCTGCTTCTCGAGCCTCCTTCCCCCAGACTTCGAGGTTCTGGGAAGCTGAACTACTTGCAGGTAGCAAGGATTCCCCCTGTAAAAGAAAAAAACACCCTAAAATAGAAAACTGTTCTCTCCAGCCATGGCCTTGTTTATATTCTTGGCTGTGATAGTGGGGCAGAGATGTTGTCTACAGACTGGGCTTGGAGTTCTTTTGTGGGGGCTTACGGGGTGGAGCATTTGGAAATCGGGTCACCTGTTCCCTGCATCATTGTTTTCACTGCTCAAGGGTCTCACTGAAGTGCTGTATAGAGGAGGAAAAATAATAGTGTCTTCTAGATGCAAGTTTTCTCCTGAATAGTTCCCCAGGTTAAAATGCATCAAACCTTGTGGATCTGTAAGATATTTTTGTTAAAACAAGGTGTCTGAAAGTTTGTGAGTGGTAATAGTTACCATGCCAGAAATCAGTCTGCCAAGCCTCAACCTTCTTTTCTGTGAAGAAGAGATTCTTATCTTCAGCCAGGTTCCAAATAGGTTCATGGCAGTGGAGAAGAAGATAGAGAAAAATAGCTGACCTCCCTCTTTCAAAATGCCAAAACAGGGGAGACAGGAGTCAGGGGAGAGAGAGAGAGAGAGAGACAGAGAGACAGAGAGACAGAGAGAGAGAGATATGGAGCAATTATGGAAGTACCGATGTCCGTTTTGTCCCTTTTCCTTTTTAGTGATTGGATTACATTCATTGTCTTAATAAACTCTAAATGTTGGAGACAGTGAAAGCCTAGAATTTTGTTGTAGGGTCAGTAGTTCAAATAGGCTGATTTCTCTCCTGACATCTGACTCTTAATTTTCTCTCTGCTTATGGCCAACTAAGAGAAGCTGCCAAAGTTTATTGGCCAGATTGGCTGATTTAACCAGAAGTCAATCTCTCACCCACACAACTAGTGCACGGGGGGTTTCCTCTAACACAGTAGATGTCAGCTATAACAAGTCCCTGCTCATAATTAACTGAGTTCCTGTCGGGACTGCCTGAACAGTTTCCTTTGCTTCTTGTCAAGCACCACCACTGTGCAGCAGCCTCCTTTGGTCCAGGCAAGTGTGTGTCACAGGCAAGTGTGTCCACCCTGTGTGACCAAACCACCCTTTCACCATTTTCTCTGTGGCAGGATGTGAAGCCTTTAAAGAAGTGCCAGTAAGTGCAGAGTTGTCATGTTGGCTTGAAACAGCAAAGGCTTAAGCCCTGGTGTGGTTAGTACCTTTGATCTCCTTGATCTGGTAGGACACCTTTGTTCAGCTGAGAGTGCTACATCCCTTGTGTTTTCTCCAGGGCTCAGTTCTGAAGGTGATGGATGGTACCGAGGAGCAGATCATGGAGCTCAGGCTGCATGTTGTCTTTTCTACCTGTTCTCCTCGAGTGCTCAGGCCAGGACAAGTGGTGTTTCAGTGTTGTGGTCTATACCCAGGTCACCGTGCCCATCTCTTGGCACTGCTCAATGGTATGGAGCAATTATGGAAGTACCGATGTGCACCTTGCTGGCAGGGATGAGCTTTCTGGGGATGTTTGTGGTGTAAGATGGCAAGAACTCTGAGCAACCTACTCTAGTTGCAGATGTCCCTGCTCACTGCATGGGGGTTGGACTAGATGACCTTGACAGCTCTCTTCCAACCCACAACATTCTATGACTCTAAGAGGAGCAGCCTTGAGTCTGGAAGTTGAAGCCCTTTGTGGCTTCCCACACAGACTGAGATGAACTTGACACGGTGTGTTCAGACCAAAAAGCCTCCTGCTCCTTGGCTGACTTCCGACCCTCCAGATTGCTCCAGGATCGTGTTTATGGCTGTTGTGATCAGGCATGCTTGGGCTGACAGCACTACTGGCAAGAACCAAGACATTCCAAGTCTTAAACTCAGCTGGAGTGGTTTTATCAGCATAAACATGGCAAATCTTAACAGAGTCCAGCATTTGTCCCTGTTGGCCCTGTTAAAAATGATAATGTGTTAGGCTGGTCGAGTAAGTGGGCTACTCACAGTCAGTAAGGAAATTTTGATGTGATTCATGCCTTACACTTGCTCCTAGTCACAGCTCTGCTGAGTCTCTGCTCTTTAAAAGAAACCTACATCAGTTTTAAAAGGAGTGGAGGAGGACAGTGTTTCATCCTCAGATAAGCCCCCTGTTTGCCAACCACTTTTGCCTTTTGTACAACAGTATGCCAGAAATAATGTTTTGTAAAAAAAAAAAAAAGGAAAAAAATTATGGAGGGTCGTTATTATTATTTAGTTTATTTGTTATATGTCATTAATGTGAAGCAAGATTTATTTTTTTTGTTTGGGTTCCAAAGGACAAAGGTCATTTGTTTTGCCTGAAGGCTCAAGCTTCAGTCATCAGTGAAGTTATTTTCCTGGTTCCATCACTGTCCTTTCCAGGATGTGTGTCCTGCCATTTGAACTATCCCTTGAGTTGAATAGACTTAGCTGAGCTGGAGTTCATGTCCTGACCTGCACCCGAAGTCACATGAGATTGTGTTTGAAAAAACAAAGCCTTGAAGGTTCAAGCAGCTTTAGTCTCCTTTGAGGAGATAAGGAATATATAGGATCTCTGCATCTACATGTTTTATTCCTAGATCTTAAGGCAATCTCACTTCAGGTGAGAGCATCCACCAAACTTACTCCCTTTTGCCTATATTGGACCATAAACCTCTCTTTTATGTGGTAGAAAAGTGGGAGTACATAAAACCCACACTGTGTCCAGGTTTTTTTACCGTCTTTGTATTTTGTGAGGGATTTTAGAAATCACTTCCTTCAAAACCTAAAATTCCTCTGTGCAGCTGCATAATGCCAAGGCCTTATCACGGAGCTTGTTTTCCCTGGGTTGTGCATTTCAATCCAATCCTGGAGCACAGAGCTCTGCTGTGCTCTTACTGTAATATCCTCGTGCTTTCAGGCTCAGTTGGAAATTGTTTCTCAATGTCCATAATCTCTACTCAAGTTTTGTGAAGAAGAGGGTTTTGAATGGAGATACAGGTTTTCAATATGGGGTTATATTCTGATTCTCACCCTATTTCCAAGGTAAAGAGAGATCTGCCTTTTAATAACTTCCCATTTTGGTACTTGACCAGCATCAAAAATTCTCATATTGAAGTGTGTCAGCAAGCACAGAGCAGCTTTTTTAAGGAAGAGCACCTCAGGATGATTCCTGAAGTCTGTATCTGTAGGCATCTGCCTCATGGTCTGGTTTGAAAAAGAACTTGCCATAATCTGAAGACAGGCGCTATTCCAGAGATAAGATCCTAAAAATAGCTGCTGCCTCATAAGGAACATATCTGTGGCATGTATAGGTGAGGGTGACAACTGGCAAGTCCATCCCGTCTCTTTTGGTGTTCTGAGGGGGGAAAAAAGCATGTTTTGATGCTGTTTCACTGGATATGTGATGGTTGGTGGACAGCAACAACCCCACCAGATGTGTCAGGGCATGTGGTTCAGTCACAGGTTCTGTTCTTTTCTCCCATATTGCTGCTGCTACCATAGAGATGCTATTGTTCACTTCCTAGGGCTGTTGAGGCCCTAAAATGGGAGGACTGTGCAATAAATAGGGTTGAACCCTCTTCTTTCCAACACACCTTGAACCTCTCCCTGTCCATATCTACGGAGGCAAGCATTGCGTGGTCTTGTTCCTGCTGCTGTGCTTGAGGCCGAGTAATCCCCCATGAAGGGCGGGACAAAAATTGACTCACTTCTAGTGGGAAGGACCACTGGAGGACCAGCACATGCTGCTTCCTTTTCCTGAGCAAAAGTCACCCACTTCAGGCATTAATTATTCAAAGCTGATATTTCTGCACCATTTAGGAGGAATCTGGTGGCCCAAACGGCTCCAGGAATAGCTTCCCTTTGTTATTTTTTAATGTGAACATTCTCATTTGCGTCATCATCCAGGAACGTTTTTGCTAAAACTATATACCTCACCCTGCTGAAAGCAGAGGAAGCATTAAACATCTCAGCCCACTGTTTGTACCTGAATGTCCAGGGTTTGACAAATAACAAGTGGTTCTGTCTCTCAAGGTCACGTTGTCTCTATCTATGCCTATCTCCAGAGAGACAGGTACAGGATTGTGAGCGTATCCTTGAGGCCGTTGCAACAATCCTCAATCAAATAAGCAAACCTCTGCAGTGGCATTGCTTGTCTGTTTTGTTTAATTTTTGAAACGTGGCAAAAACCTCAGACTGATGGTTGTTACATCCTTGCTGTCCCAGAACAACTGCATGTGCACAGTAACCCCATTTTGGTGCGTTTGGTTTTTACAGTGGGCTGCAGTTTGAGTACAACTAACAGTTGTCCTACTTCTGCATTCTTATTAAAAGTTTTTATCATGTTGATGGTCCAGCTGAAGCCCAGCATGAGACATACAAATAAACATCCAGTAGAAGAGGACGGTTGCTCCATCCGCAGTCTCGATACGACGCAGAACAGCAGGAGTCTGTGATGAGCTGAACACAAGGTACAAGAGAGCTGCAATTGGTGTAAACAGCCTTACTCAGAGCAGAGCAGATCCTGAGGCATTTTGTGCTGTTTGTCAGAAGAGAGACTGTGAGCAGTTTTCATTTTAAGTGAAAGTCTGTTAGCCTTTCACACAACAAAACCAGCTGGGGAGCTCGCAGGCTGAAATATTGACTGAAATATAAGGATATTTCCTGCTTTGATTCCATCCTCAAATGCCAAACTTTTAGGCCTAAACCCAAACTAATAGATGACATATTTGGGAATGTTATAATGAAGCTGTAAGTTGCTTTCAAATGCATCAGCTTCCATTACCTTGTCCTCCTTGACCCTCCCATCCCAGGGAATAGTTTCCCCCATGGATGCTGTTTCCCATTAGGCTGGTAGGGAGGTACTGGTACTGCCCGGCGAGTCAGCAGGGCAGAAGACCATAGGAGAACATGAAGTTAGAAGACATGGCTTCACGGGTCATTAGGGATTCAATGGTGAAAATGTTTCTCCCCATCTCCACCTGCCCCACTCCAGCCGTGTCTCCCCACTGCTTTGCCTCTGTCTCCTTTGGTGCTCACTGGAGCCACGTGGGAACTTATTTAATTGAGCAAAAAGCCTCACCAGCTTTGTGCTGAGAGATATTCAGCCAGCTGCTGAGGCTGGCGCCTAGCAGACCTCAGGAGGAGGCTGGGCTGTGGAGCTGAGAGCAGGAGTAGGAGGAAGGAGAAAAACGGAGAAGAAAGACCAAACACTGCTGCCAGTGAAACCACCAGCACGGTCTGAGCAGGAAGGGTGATCCGGGACAGAGCCCTGCATCCAGCAGGGTTTGGTGGCAATGGAATGCTAGATATCCCAATACTACACTTCACAAAGATAACAAATGCCACACGCTATCCCAAATCAACCTCAAACATCCAAGATCCCTTAGTTCTCTAGAGACAAATTAAAAGTGGAAGACAGTCTCCTCAAGATGTTTTCAGGATTTGCTTATGAGCTCTCAAATGTTGCTTGGTTACAGTTCCACGGTTCTGCAGAACAGAAGTTGTATTTACATTTTAGAAGAGAGGAAAACATCGCCCTGTGCAACGTTAGAATGTACACAGTACTCATTTCTTTCACTCTCCCAGGAAAATAATAGAGCTGGCTGATTTTATCTGCCCACAATTACAGGCCTGGGCAAGTTGGTGTGTGTTGATTTATTTGATGTTATATCAATACAGAAGTGTTGGGAAATGTTTGTTGGTTTAGAAAAGTGTCCACCCTGCTCCCTGGTTCTGTGTGTACCTGAGAAGTTCTGCCTAAGGTCTCTTCTGTTGTATGAAGACGTGAAGCGTGAAGCTTTGCTAAAATTATAAGCAAACAAAAGTCACGCAGCTAATTAATACCGTTAAGTGTCATGACTAGGGTTATCTTCCTGATGTGGCTTGCCCGAGCTGTCACTGATGGGATGGAGTTTGCTCAGGGATGTGCTTTCCCTTCCAGTGTTGGAAGGCATCGGCCGTTATCTCAGCAGCAGTCTTGATGGCGTCAGTGGGAATTTTGCCTGGTTTAGAGGTTCCTTGTGGAAGCTCTTCAAGCCATTTCTCAACATTAGGGCTGACCAGGGCTGTGTTAGCATTCAGACAAACTCTTTTCTTTTTGTAAAGTACTGAAATCTTACTGGTAAAAGAATGAATTTAACCTTACAAGAACTCAGCAGAGCTTTTGGCTCCGTCTTCCCCGAGGATTTCCAGTTACCAAATAAATCAGTGCACACAACAGGGAAA
>NW_008610085.1:102977-125784 GCF_000691845.1 Merops nubicus
CTGAATCTCCACCTGCTCGTCCAAGCAGCCCGAGGCACTGCTGGGGAGTTTGAGCCCGGCAGTCACGTCCACCCGGGCTGGGAGCAGATAGCGCCTGTTTATTTGATAGCTGAGCCACACTGTACTCTCATTAGCTGAGAATGATTCATGAGGTCTGAGGAGACTTTGCCAACACTTTAAACTTCAGAGCAGCTAAAGCCATGGCTGAAACGCACGTGAACTCTGGACTCATCTTAAAAACCATCTTCTCTGTTCCACCCCCTGTGCCTCTTCTTGCTCCAGTTGTATTCATTACCTTCACTGCCTTTCCCAGTGCTGTCTCAGCAGGTAGAAGACATAGAGAAGCTTTTAGGAACTATGGATGACATAGTGCTTCACACTGGGAAGCCACTGCTGTGCCCAGCACTGCAGGAAGATACTGGGTGGATAGCCAGTATACTGGAAGGCCAGCGATGTGCCCTTGTGGCCAAGAAGGCCAATGGTCTTCTGGGGTGCAGAAGAAGAGTGTGGCCACCAGGTCGAGTGAGGTTCTCCTCCCCCTCTCCTCTGCCCTAGTGAGGCAACCTCTGGAGTGTTGTGTCCAGTGCTGGGCTGCCCTGTTCAAAAAAGACAAGGAACTACTGGAGAGAGTCCAGAGGAGGCTACAAAGATGCTGAGGGGGCTGGAGCATCTCTGTGCCAAGGAAAGGCTGAGAGCCCTGGGGCTGGTTAGCTGAAGAAGAGAAGACTCAGAGGGGATCAGATCAGTGCTGATCCAGAACAAGAGGCTGGGGCCAGACTCTTGTCTGTGGTGCCCAGTGACAGGACAAGGGGCAACAGGCACAAACTGGAACCCAGGAGGTTCCATCTAAACAGGAGGAAAAATTTATTTGCTGTGAGGGTGCAGAGCCTGGAGCAGGCTGCCCAGAGAGGCTGAGGAGTCTTCTTCTCTGGAGAGATTCCAAACCCACCTGGTTGTGATCCTGGGCACCCTGCTGTGGGTGACCCTGCTGGAGCCAGGGGGGTTGGACGAGGTAGATCTCCAGAGATTCCTTCCAGCTCCTACTTTTCTGTGATTCTGTAAATATCCCCCACTCCTGCAAATTTGCAGCCCAGGGTTCCTTTCTAGATCCTGTTTTCTAGAAGATGCCAAGTTTTTTTTTTTTTTCAGCAAGAATAAACTGCAGAATAGTAAAAGGAAAAAAAAGTCAAAAGGTAAGCATATGTTTTACCAGATAAAAGAATAATTTAGCATTTGTATTCGCTTTTAAATAGGTACAGAATATGAAGGGTCTTTATGTATTTTCTACTATTTAACATTCCTCTGTTTCCAGATTTAAAAACTGAAGATGGATTCTGATTTCTGGAAGCATTGTGAGATTGCATGTTGCTAAAGCTACCAGGTAATTTGCAGTGGTTAATAAATACAGGTAATGACTCCAGGAAAATGGGACTATTGTTATAAAAAGAACTCGAAAAGCTATTAGTGTCACCATAGGTCCTGGTTTGCATTCCACAATCAGTCACAATTTGGATAGTAGTTCATCTGTAATGCTGGCTTGTCAATAAGGAGAAAACTTTACAAAGCTTATAATAATATTTTCCTTCACTATAGAGCTTTTTAGAAGGCAGCAATAACTTGAGTCTGCTGTTACCTGAACTTCAAATCCATCTTTATCGAGAAAAATCCGTTCCAAAATTGTTCTTTTCTGGAGGTAAATAGAATATAAAGGTGTAGGCAAACTTTTTAACATTTGTCTTTTGCTAAAAGATATCAAATATTTGTTTCCCTCCCCTGATAGAGTGGTAAACTGAGGACTTTCCTTTCTCTGAGGCAGCAAATGGAGGAACTTGAAATGAGGCTGAACATTGCTCAAGGGTACATGAAAAGGTGATAAAATTAACTGCGATGGGGAACATCAGTGTTGATGGAAATGGTGTTGGACAGAAGGTTAGGGAGATGTCATCATATATTTCTGCAGTGGGAAAATAAACTGGTCAGATTAGGAACTTCAGCAACACAATATGTAAAGTAACTATTAGTTAGGGATGAAATTAGCAAGTGGCAGCAGTAAAATTGGGGAAAGGAAGGACAAATAATTTCATAACAAGTCTCTGTGGTGCTAGGCTTTCCAGAAAAAAAAAGATTGGTTTCTTGGCAGGTGTTGAATGGTTGGAGAGCTGTTTCCCACGGAACATTTATATGCCTTTTCTACCCACTGATTTCTTGGAACCCAAAATGCTGGATAGTTGTGGAAGCTCCTACAGCAGACAAAAATATTGCATCCCTGAAGTGAAATACATGCTAGTTGTTGTTGTTGGAAATGGTGGAGAATCTGAATGTGCAAGAATTGTATCGGGCAGTGTTCTGTACAAATGGAGAAAAAGGTCTCCTGGATTTGTAGTTCAGTCACAGCTCAGAGGAGCATCATTACTCCTCGGCTGCTAACGAGCACCATGCACTGTTTTCATGCTTGCTCTCCAGGCAACTGTGTATCCAGACTGGAGCTGCACAGTCCATGGTGGTGCCTACAGCTTTCCATGTGGAGCTTCACAGCTCCCAAAGGCCAGCAGTGACCTTAACCCACCTCAGACACCCAGGGCCGTCAACATCAGGCGCTGGACCTGCCAGAGCTGAGTGCTCCTGCAGAAGCTGGAGCTGGGGGTGCTCTGAAGTGTGTGGCTGGGTGGACCTCTAGTGGCTGTAGCGAAGAGAGGGTCAGACCTTCAGGTGGGTGAAGCAAGAGTGGCTCTGCTGAAGCTGGTGGAGCTCCACCAGTCAACATGCCCTGTAGAGCTAACCTGCTGATGGCACAGAGCAGCTGCTCTCTCAGCACATGACTCATTGCTTTCTGTAGAATAGTACTTCAATATAAGTGAACATTTTCATGTAATCCAGTCCTGGTTTCTGGGGGCTTTTTCCCCAGAAATTCTTTGTTTCCATAAGAAATGTCTACTCCAGGGCAGCATACTATAAGGGCTGTAATTCACTGCTTCATGTTTGCCTTGTCCTCCACGAGCTTGCTTTTGTTCTGCCCATTTTACATCCAACAGTCTTCTACCTTCAGGAGCATCTTGAGCAAGGCTGCTCAGGAATCCATCTTCACAGAGGAGAATGGGAGCAGGGTGGGGCTGAGCTGAGCTCTTGTCAACCATGGCGTTAGAAACAGGAACCTGATGATTTGAGTTGCATACTTGAGGTACACACTTCTCTTCTGGCCAAGGCTCCAAGGTTTTTATTGGGATAGGAAAGACTTCTGCCTGTGACACAGCTCTTTATGGAGCATTTCCATGAGAGGCAGGCAGTGCTCACTGGTGTTGCTGGTAGTACAGGAGAACCAAAAGGATCATTTGTGATCCTGTGTGGACATGACAGACCTTCTACACAGCAGTGGCTTCAAGGCAGCCCTCACTGTGGTGTTCCTGGGCTAAAGCTGGAGCTTGGTCCTGTCCTTATGCCATGCAAGAGACATTCAACCTCACCAGAGCCTGTGAAGGCTGTCGGAGGGTGGCAACATCCATCCCAACTTTATCTCATAACTTAGCTGTAATTGAATCCAGCCCTGAAAGCCTCGCTTTGGAAACTGTGAGAAATGGGCTCTCGCTGTCACATCTTTAACCAAAAGTGGGCATAAATAATTGATAATAGATCAAATTTGCTGAAATATACAAAGGATGTCATCTGTCTTCTTGCCAGTTATTATGCTGAATAACCGAAAGGTTTTAGTGGAGACAGATGACAACATTTAACATCGGTGGCTTTGTGCGCATGGTTCTTCATCATTGCCTGTAATTTGGAAGCTGTGCTGGGGGCTACAGGAGATCAGCAATAGGGAAATGAGTACCAGGGAAAACAACGCAGCTGTCTGAGATGGAGGAAAACAGAATAATGTGTCTAGCATATGTTACGATGGCCCTGAGGATGCTTCACAGCTCACCCTCCAGCTGGGAGCCTGCCGGTGCTTGTGCAGGGTCTGGCAGAGGCTGTGCCATCTGTGTCAAAATCCCTCTTGTAGAGAAACTGCAGTGCTGGCACCATTGCTGTTTTGAGGAGAAGATAGCTCCTTGCTCACCTCCAGCTGCTTCAGGCTACAGCATAGCTGCACTAGAGGTGATACTCCTGATAGTTTCTATTTTTTCAGCTATATCACTTGGTTTATGTGAAACATTCCTTCTTTTCACACAACTATCTTCTCAAGAAGAAAAGAGTGAGGAGAGGAAGACCATGGCCATATCTTAGACATGAGTATGAGTGTGTCACCAGTTAATGCCAGTGAAGTGATGAGGAATTCTCCTCTCTTCTTGTAATTAGAGGCTATTCTGTAACTTGCTTTCCATGTGTAGTTCAGGTGCTTGTGATCTTTAGGTGGTAGGAATCAGACATTGTGCTTGTGCATTACTCGGTTGTATCGGGTCTCATTTGAAGATTACTAACATACTCTGATCTTTATCTCACTTAACACATTTTTTAGTAAAGAGCTGCTGCTTTGGGGCTTTTGTTTGTGATGTTTTGCATCACAGCAGCGTCTTCTACTTTCGCCTTATGGTTTAACCCATCAGCTCAGCAGGCAAAATCCAGTCTCCTCAAAACAATGGTGAGACTCCCTTTTGCATCTGCTGGTTGGATTTCAGCCTTTGGCTTTAACAGCCACTGTAGCAGGTTTTATGATACATTTGCCCTTCCATGCTCGTCCCATTAGACCTCTGAATTGGAAGAGTCGAGTATGTCCAGTAATTGATATGCAGGTTACTAAAAGTGCCTGAAAGCATCTGAATGTAAAAACAGATACAAGAGGGTGCTGATTCCAAATTTCACCCAGCTCAAAAGCACATCTGAGGGATGTGAGCTAGTTTTGGCTGAGCACAAGACCTGCACCTTTTCTGTTGGCCCCGTTTAAGCACAATAAGGTCTCCCTAAAGCCTTCTCTTCTCCAGGTTGAACAGTGTTCTAAAGTTTGAGGCTAAAACGTCGCCTTCTGCTGTAAGCATTTTTACTCTAATAAATGTCAGAGTTTGTGTTTACATTTAAGCAGGGGGAAAAGTGTGATTTTTATTGCTAAACCTCTTTCTGTGGTCTGACTTCATCAGAGTGCCCTTCTAGGATGCAGTCAGGGTTGAAACCAACAACCTTGAATAATCTAATGTGGTTGCTGACTTCTGCTTCCAGAGCTCTCGTTGCTTCTTTAAAAGGTGTGCTGTCAAAGGAAAGCAAGAATGCTAATTCAAAGCCACAGCTCCTATTTTCAAGAGGAAGCTAAAAGATAGTTGTAGAGAAATGTGTATTTTTCTGCTTATTATTAACAAGGTCACAGTTCTGGGAAGCTTGGTGAAACTGGTATTGAATTTAATCTTGCTTCTGAAGCCGTCTTCCTGGAATGTGCAAATATGTAAATCCAAGAAACTGAAACAAAGGAGGAGGGAATGGAACAAGACAGAGTGATTTGTTATTGCTGGTGTTGCAGTGTTGGAGTTGCTCTTATCACAGAAAGAGGGTACAGAAATGCCAAGTCGTTTGCCAATCAAAGGTGTACAAGTGCTGCTACTACCTCTTATCTCTCCACTGGCGTGTTCCATGAGGAGCAATGTGGAGCACAGATTTACCTAGGAAGAGGCTATATTCATCCCTCTGCAAACAGCAATGTGATTATCAACCCCCCTGTGCAATATCCTTGTGAATTTAAAACTTCCTTTTTGTGCTGAAAGAATTATTTCCTAAACCAGACCCAAATCAGTTTTGGTCTTCCTAGCTCCGGGATGTTTTATGGGTGAATGGAAACCTCCTGGTAGTGTGGGAATAGTCACTGTGTAAAGTGGAGCTACACTCCCTTGTAATGCCACCATTTAGGGCTTGAATGGCTTGAAGGATTATGCAAAAGTTTAGATTCTCTTTACCCTTTATTGTGAAGTAACAATTTCAGCAGTTTCTAATCAGTGGCTGTTACTGTGTTTTGTGCTTAACAGTCCTTTGTGCATTATTACATCCAAGTAGAGCTGAACTCCCCTAGTCTGTAATGATTTTTCGTATTCATTTAGAGCGTCACAAACCATCATCTACTATCCCTGAACCTCACTAAACACATCTCCATTGGCCTCAGCTTGATGCAGTATTCATGCTTTTTTTTTTTTTAAATTTTTATTCTACAGCCTTTTTCTATCTCTGGCTGCTAAATGAAGCTCTAAGAAGGAAAAAGTTGTGCCAAATGATCACTTGATTTATCAAAAAAAAAATAAAATCTGCTGATTCCTTGCCTGGCCTGATAAGTTACATTATACCAAAGTATTCCTTTCTGCTATTCATCCTCATCTTTTCATTTTGTGGGAAAAGGCTGGAAGAAGTCCTGTCTCTTTCCTATCTAAGCAATATTCCCACACACTTCAGTGGGAACAACCAGATGCTTAAATGTCTGCGTGGCTGAGGTGGGAACACTGAGGTTGACTTGGAGGGGCAGCATTTGGGGGAGAATCCAGAACCAGTTGAATTCAATAGTACATCTCCCACCAAGAGGCTGTTGGTGCTTGAAGATAGAATTCTGTTGACAGTAACAAAAGACCCTGGTTTTTTTCTTGGTTGTTTTTTTTTGGTTATGTTTGGTTTTTTGTTTGTTTGTTTTTTTTTTTTTCAACAAAGAAGTTTCAAATGTAATTGGTTCTTTCTGCCAGGTAAAGTTCAACTGCAGTGAAGCGTTGTGTTAATGCAGATGTTGTTTCTGTGTTTTGTATATCCATGTCCTTGAAATGTGGTTGTTATAGCAACAGGCTTAACTGTTAAACAGGCTTTAGTCTTATATCTGCTTCAGAGCATATCATGTAATTAGGTTTTTGCAGCATCTTTAAATATAATGCTAGCTAGTAAAGGATCTGAGTACCACTTACCTCCCTCTGTAAATTAGCTATAGGATATTATTGTTTCCCCCAAGGCATTATCTCTAAAATGTGTGTTTTCAGTCTGCCTGAATTCTTTCTGCCTGCGGATGTGAAAACCAAATAATTTATCTACATATGCATTGTTAAATTGTGCCAAAATGGTTAAATTTCAAAGGGCTTACAGGACTGGTAATTCTAAAAATCAGGTTCCAACTGTAGCCTTTTAGTATTTGAAAGTCTTGGCCATACCTCTGAGATGTTGTTTAGGAGCTGCTTTCCCCTTAAAATCCTCTTGAAATTAAACTCCTCTCTGCTGTGTGAGTTTTCAGCACAAAATTAACCTATTAACAGAATTACCTGCATTAGGATCTGGTGCTGGGAGGGGTCTCTAGAACCTGTTCTCCCACCAATATGTAGGAAGGGAAAGGGAGAAACCTTCAGCTTCTCTTTGCCTCAACAGATGTTCTCCAGGCAGGAATAACCCAGCTTTGGAAAACCTTTTCCAAAAGGTACCTGGGGTGATGCCTCCCCTCGCCACCTCTGTGCAGGAGCTCAGGGGGGCTGGGTGCATCCATGGTTGTGGGGCACAGGGACCTTTGTGAAAGGGCAAATCCCACCCCTCTGGTTACAGCTCTGGGAAGGACAGCCTAGAGAAGGTGTTCTGGGGCATCCTACACTCCCGAGTGGATGCCCTGGGAAAAGGGCGATGCTGTTTAATGTGAAATAATGACTTGCAGGAGGAACTGAGCTCATACTGCAGTTGATACAACAGCTCAACACGTTGTGGGGTCTTTTGAGGCAGCTCCAAAAGCATTCCAAAGCATTTTCCTTCCCTGGTTTCATGTCATTGCAGCATCTTCATAACTACTCTTGTCACTAAGGGTTTGTGTCCTGGAGCTTGGACCCAAAGTCTGAGGAGAGCCATGAGAGAAGCCCTTTACAGTCCTGGGGAGAGCTGGGGTGAGGGTGGACATGCTGGGGGGGGGCGGACTTTGGGCGTTCCGTTTTTTAATTTAAGAAGCCTGAGGTCGAATCATTACAATTACTATTTGCATGATCAGATCCGCAAGCTTAGGAAAAGCAATTCTGCATCATGATCAGATAAGAGCCAGGGCAGAAAGAACAGCCAGAGCTGGAGCCATTTGTGCATTCTAGCATCTCATTTGCCTGCGGCACTGTGGTAATTGAGCATATACAAATTAGCTGAAATTAAATTTACATATTTGTGCACAAACAATATTTGGTTTTTTTTTTTTTTCCTGGAACATATGGTCCAGAAGTTCACCAGCTATTGATAGTCTTGTTATTAGGTGTTATTGATCTACAAGAAAAATAAATGCTATTGATGAATTTCAATTAATTCTTTTTAATCAGTGAGCTTTTCTTGGTAAAATTTCTGTGTTAAAAGCTAGTAGTAGGGGCTTTATTAACGTAATGCCTCCAGAACTGTATGTTTATTCTCGTGGCACAGTGCCTGCAATGCATTTCAGCAATAAGGTTCCAAAATCAGCAGCTTTGTAGGATTTGGTTGCTTATACCTCATTTATTGCCATCAGCAACACTCAAACCTGTCTAGGGTTCAGTTACTAAACCTGCAGTCTAGCTTTAAATGCAGTAGGACAATCAGTCTTCTGAAACAACATGTTTGGTGTGAGGGACAAATGAATCTAGGATGAAAGAAACAGTTTTTCTTTTTTTTTTTTTTTGTCTTTCCATTTTACTTGTGTTAAAACCAGTCAGGAAATCTCAGTCATGCCTTTAATGGCTGTCTGCAAATTGATACCATACGTTGTAAATAGTGTTTATCAGTTTGAACAGCAGCCCTGCCAGAACTCTTACAGAACCCTTGCACAATATAACTTTTTATTTTTAAAAAAGTAGTTTTCAACTCAGCCTGAAATTTCTGGTTTCAGACTTCTTTTTTTTATTTTATTTGTGAGTCTTTGCTGCTCTCTTCGCCCACGACCTCCCTGGAGCCCATTCTGCAGGAGGGAGTGGTTGGTAGCTGAGTGTTTATAGAATCACAGTCTGGTTTGGGTTGGAAGAGACCTTTCAAGGTCATCTAGCCCAGCCCCCCTGCAGGGAGCAGGGACATCTGCAACTAGAGCAGGTTGCTCAGAGCCCCACCTGGAATGGTTCCAGGGATGGGGCATCGACCACCTCTCTGGGCAACCTGGGCCAGGGTCTCAGCACCCTCAGAGTCAAAAATTTCTTCTTTCTCTTTAGTCCAAATCTCCATTTTATAGTTTCAAACCATCACCCCTTGTCCTGTCACAATAGGTCCTGCTCAAAAGTCTGTCCCCAGCTTTCTGATAAGCCTTGTTTAAGTACTGAATATTTCTTTTTCTACTCATTAACTGGCCTGTAGGAATCAGGCTGGTGCCCTGCCCTCCAGTCACCCCAAGCACCTCTGCCTAATGGGGTCACCAGCACAGCAGTTGTCCTGTGTGACCTCCACCCTTGGCTGGTGGTGTGCCACACATCTTCATGGGAGAAGCCCATGAATCAAGTGTTGTAAGGGCAGCTCATATTTTTTGAAGGGCATCCTGCTCCTAAACTGCCCTGAGAAGCACCCCAACCATTAGCACCCCAAGTAACACTTGCCATACCCATCTGGACATGTAGGAGCTCACCAACCAGAGCACCTCCCTTGCCCTACCTCCTTGAGGCACCACATATGGATCCTGCCCATCTCCGATGTGCCCTGAGGCAACGGAGAAACATCCACCACCGGCTGAAACAGCAGGAACGCGGGTGACTCATGGAGCTACCGCGGGGATTAAAATCAGTTCCTGCTCCGGGGAACAACAAACCACCCTTCCCTCTTGCCCATTAATCTGCAGCAAGTGTTGGGCTGGAAAAAAAACCAGCCCATAATTGTTAACGTGGCCACGAGAGGGAGCTCAGAAATCCCACGAGTGTGGCCAGGACGGATAGAAACGGGGTGATATAGATATTTTAAATGAATTTGTTAGAAAACAGCTGATTGTTTCTTAAATCAAATCAGCTTCTTTGGCACTTTCTTAAGATAGGGTGTTTTTTTTCCCTGAAGTTTTCTGAAGGTGTTAGTGGATTTAATGGACACGTTTAGGCAAGAATATTCAGGCTTCGTTTTGGATTATTCTGCTTATTGTATTTTGGGTAAACTTTAACTAAATTCTGCTCTTAGAATTTCTATAAACACCTGGGAAATGCTGAACCTTCAAACATGGCCAGTAATTGAGCCTTGAATCTGTCAGTATCTGTGTAACCCTCCTCTTTGTCTAAAATGTGACTCTATATATACAGATATGGTTGGGGCTGTGAGTGTGTGCTGTGCTACTTCTATTCCTTTTGTACTCAGATGGAGCTCTAGAGGAAGGACAAAATTCAAATGGGCTCCAGTTTTCCTTTGTCTTTAGTATTGTGTGGCCAAAACAGGTCTCTGGAGAGCACGTGAGCAGAAGGCTCTTACCAAAAAAGAACAGCCACTAATGAGTGGACGACAGAGATTTTTCTGCTCTGGCTCACAGGTCTTGCTGAGTTGCCCAACGAGATGATAGACTGTCCTCAAGTCTGGGTGACATCAGAAGCAGGACACAGCAGCAAAGAGGGATATATCCCACACTTCATCGCTCAAAGGATCTCCAGGCTAACACATTTTCTAGAAATTATAGCCAAAAACTTTGAAGAAACTGAAAAAAATCAGTCACAACACTTTATGAAGAGCAGAGAGAGACTGTGCATATATATATTTCTATATGCATATCCATACATACAGTTGGTATACCAAAGGAATAATTCCTGATCATTAACCAGCAGTTTAAAGCTGACAGGGAGTGGTTGTTGGTAGGGAGTTTTTTTTCCTTCCTCTGTTTTTTATGTGCTGGTGGTGCAGGTTATCTGAATTTTTTTTCAACAGCAATACATGTTTCTTGGGGGATCTTGGAAAGGAAAAATGTTCTCCAAGTAAAAGCGTGCAGTAGTCCTCATCTCTTCAGATATGCACGAAACTGGAGCAAAATCAAAGGCTTTCTTTTTTCACCTTAAGTCTCTAAAAGGACTAATCGGCTTCACCCTGAGATTATTCTCATCTGCATGTCTGATCTCTTCCCCTCCCTGGCATTCCCTGTTTGCTCTTTGTTTGCAGTGTAGCTGAAGAGCTGGCTGGCTTACGTGGGATTCCCAGCATGATGATGGTACTCAAACGTCCTTCTCTAAAGGAACAACCATCAGTGTTGCTGTAAGTCTTTACTGAACAATCAGGAAGATGCCTTAAAAACCTTTATTTCTTCTGGCTGCAGCCTCTATGCAAGTCAGTAGACCCATTAAATAACCATTTGAAGGATACACACTTAGGGGAGTATTTCCCCATCTCCTGCCAAGTCAAAAAGATTCTCAGTGGTTTAGTTTGATGTGGCTGAAGGTTCCAAAACTGGCAGTGGAGGAAGAGAGGGTGGATATTTTGAGAGCAGAGCAAAGCTTGGAAGAGCTGCAGCTAAAGAACGCTGAAGTTCAGCCATCCAGTGCCTAGAGCACTTCATGTGACCCGTTCTGGCTCTAGGCAGACACTTGGGTTGGTCTTAGAGCCTGCTGCATCTGACACATGGTTACACTGACTAGACATGTGGTGTCCCAGTGTCCAGGGGCCAGAACAGTCCTCCTTTTCCATACCTTAGTGAAAACATGGATACAGCTTGTTGCAGCAGGTTCCCCTGGTCCCCAACCAATCTCCTCTGTCTATATGGTGGCTTCTTGTCATTCAGCTGCTTCACAGAGTTCATTCCTTCCATTTAGCAGATTCCCACAGAGTTTCCCCAGGCAGATCTGAAGTCTGTACAGGAGGACATGCTGGATTTGTCTTCTGCTCTGTGATCTCTAACTCCTGTTTGCATGAACACTCCAGTGAGACTGGATGACATGGTGTAGAGGATACAGGCTGTTGTCATTTCTTTGTCATTCAGGATTGGCTTCTGCTCCTTTATGCCTAGGAAATTACATGAACTTTTTGCTAAGAAAAGTGTGCCATATTGATGGAATTTTCAATCTTGTTCAAATGTCAGACAATCTGCTTGCAGAAATTAGCATTCTCATCTCTTGACTCCTCGACCTTAATAACTAACATAAATATCGAACCAACCTTTTTAAACTGAGATTACTCATTTAAATCCAATTGGAAAAGATGGTGACGGCAAGGAGACAAATGTCAAGGAATTTGAGGAGCTGAGTTACGTTTGTCAGACACGTTAGGCTTCTAAATCTGGTCGTTTCCTGTGGATGACAAGTCTGGAGCTGTTTATGGAGATCAGTTGCGTTGGCTGAGGTGTTACAGGTTGATGTGAGCTTTTGTATTTCCTTGCAAAACGTGGCATCAGGGTGGAACACCATGTGCTCCTGTTCCTGGTTGCTAAGTACCCATTCTTCACAGTGGTACCTTGCAGCAGAAATTTAATAACCCTGCAATGTTTACTCTCGTTCTTACAGAGACACAAGATTTCTAGTGATAGGAAGGAATACACATCTTTAAGGTCAAATTGTGCTTTGACCAGTCAAAGCTGGATGGAGGCCTATTATTGGATGGGTTTTCCAGCTGGTCTAGAGTGATACACATGCATTGCAATTAACCAGCATTGGCCAGCTATGGTGTTGGCCCAATAGTCACCTGGTCCTTTGGGAAGTGCACTTTTGTGGACAGATACTGTATTGGAAGGAAAGGGGATGGCAGAGAGAGAAAAAAACATGGCTTTAAATTCTAAATCACTACCTTTCCTGGACTAATAGCTTATATGTCTGAAGATAACTTGCCTTGAAGCTTAAGACCTGGGCAAATATCAACACTGTTATGTAGTAACAGTGCAAAAAAAAAAACCCAAACCCTCATCTTTCTGAAAGCAAAAGTCATGCTATTCTTATTGCAATAGATGTAAGGGCTCTGTGCTTTGGGATCTGTGGAAAGCCTAAAAGCCACCTACAATTTATGCTCCGTTTCCTCTTCCTAAGAGCTCTAACTCTGTTGACCACAGCTGTGGTGTTGTGGAATTTAACACTTACACTGATAGAGATCTGGCACGTCAGAGCGGAACATCTCCGCTGCTCTGAGATCTCAGGGAGATATGGAGAACATCTGTGTGGCAGACAAAACAGGAGTGCATCCTATAAGGTTCCTGTTTGTTAGAGGAAGTCTTTGCCCTTCTCAGTAAGTTAAGATTTCAATTTTTAAACTTTTCCTGCCTGGAGAATTTTTAAAAATTTGCCTCTCCCCAACCAGCAGCAGCCAATGGACATGGCTTTGGAGCAAAGTAAGTCAGGATTTAAATGTTGACTCTTGGTTGTGAAGCGTGTTCTTTGAGGCTACCAGCCCTCAAAATAATACAAGTGTACGTGTTTGGGTTTTTCCCCAAATTCTGCCCAGTATCTGCAGAAAATGTTGCTTTTAATGAATTGATTTCAGTGCCAATTACTACTCATCAAATTCTTAGATCCTTTTTGCAAATGTACACATGCTGTACCCCAGTCGACTCTATTTATAACTGAATGCTGCTACTTTGTACTTAAATGCTCAGAAATGGCAGCCAAGTGCAGTTAGCTAATTCATTAATTAACCAGAGAGTTTCTACCTCAGGTGACATGCTTCAGCTTTGCTGTTCAAAGAGGGAGCAACGGAACATTGTTCAAATTTCTAAGGAGGCCGGAGGAAAACTGTTCTGAAAATCTGCTCCTCAGCATTTACTCTACCCTTGAATGATGAATTGAGGCCAGTTGGCAGGTTTTTCTCCAAAGAGATGACAAAACTGGTAAAATTTTATAAGCTCCCACTCCATATTGCTGTTTCTTGTGACTATTCTTAGAATGAAGCACTTTTATGGGTGCTAATTATACCATTAAAATGTCATCTATTTGTGTCTTCTCTAAGAAAAATGCTGTAATCCACCCAAACTCACTAACATCATTTTGGATCTCAACCATGTCTTGGTGGGTAGGTGTGACCCACAGTGAGCGTGCATCTGCCAGTCTAAATTAAGGAAAGTACACTACAGGAAAGAAGAATCAAGAACCATGCCAAAGGAATCATTGCTCTCTCCTCCCTCCCTTGACTGGCCAGGTGTGACCATACTCTACGTCCTCACAGGGACTAAGAGGACATTCCCCAAGTGCCCAGTGATACGATGGAAAGCTTGGAGGTCTCTTGTGCTATAAAGTATTAGTTATCACCTTCAGAAACCTGGAAGATGATTTGAGAGGATGGACCAAGGTGAATGTGAGCTTTGTCTTTTAAAACACAGGGAAGTCTGTGGAAGGTCTCAGGAGCAAAGAGCCTGAAAGGTAAGTCCATCATTTAGTGACTATCGAGAGACAACAGGACTCAGCAAGGGGCCAGGGAACAGCAAGTTAATGACAGTATCTGTGTGTCTTGAGAGTGTTTGTTCTTTCTTCTGTTGCAATGACACACAAGCTTGATTTCTTGAAAGCATAAAGTATAAAAAATAATTATTTGTTCTATTAATGGTCACAAGAGTGTTAGGTGATGGTTGGACTTGATGATCTTAGAATCCTTTTCCAAACTTTATGAATCTACGATTAGACACCTTCATGTAGCTGTTGCATGTACTTAATCACAGAGCAAAACATCTGCTACAGGAGAGATGGAGAAAGAACAGCATTTTGTGTGGCTAGAAACTGTTCAGCTGCTCTCTAGAAAGGTGCAAAGGGACCCTGCTCTGAAGGATGGAAAGCAGGCACCAAGGCAGCCTGGAGAGAATAAATACTGCCTTTCAGTGACGTGTCTGGGTGAGTCATTCCCCTCGCTCCGACTCGGCACCGAGCGCTGCTGCACTGCCCAGGACATCTCCCAGCCGGCACCAGTCGCTGCCCGAGAGCGAACACCCTCGGTCTGCAGGGCACCCTGATGGCTCCACATGGTGACGTGTGGGCCTGGCCCTGACGTCCTTCCTCGCCCAAGCACCTGGCAAAGTCTTGCTGACATCTGGCTGAAACAAGTCTGTAAATACCGTGGTGTCTCCTGGCCTGTTTTGTTAAAAAAGTGGAAACAAGTTTCTGAAACCTTCCAATGCAGAACCAAAGCCTAATTCCCACCATTTCCCAGCTTTTCTAGAACCTGCCTGAGAAGCTCAACAGCAAAACGCCTGAACGAGACAGGAAAACCCTGCTGGGATGCACAAAGATGTTGCTGCAGGCTCCAAGTAGGACTCCAGATCTTTCCCGTTCGTAGGAGCCTGTCTGCGCCGTGCCATGAACCACGGCCCCAGGAGGCTGCCCAGCTCCCTCTCTCCTGCTTCAGCAGCCCCATTGCTACGGCCTTGCCCCAGCATCAATGAGAGCAGAAACTGGCTCCTTGCCAGCCTGTATGGCTTTGGTGAGAACTGAGCTGAATTATGCTCCTCGTTGCTTCCTTGGGGTTTTCTCCCCCTAGGAAATTACCAGCAAGGATGCTCGCAAAATCCTCACCGTGAGAAAGGTGAAATGTCAGCATCTCCTTTGAAGGGAAAAAACTAAAGGAACGAAAATAAATCAGAGAACCAAACAGTCCCTAAATGTGGACACTGTGTCTCAGGGTGTGTTTTCAGCTCCTTTATCTTCAGTGGCACGTTTAATGACTTCTGTTATCACAGGGCTAAGCGGAGGGCTGGGAGACAGTAGATCTGAGATTGACCCTCTAGATCTGCCACAGAGGTGCTGGGTAGATGGGGGTAAATGGTTGAATTTCTTCATGCTATTGCTCTCCTTTAAAAGAAAAATAAAAACCCAAACACCTGTACATAACTTCTGCATTTTGGCTCTTTAGGTGTCATTGCTGAGGCCCTTGGTGTGGCTTTCCAACAGCCTCTATCAGGAGTTTCTGCAGCAAGAACCCGTCTGATTTGTAAATCGATAAGGGTACGAGTGGAGGCAAGTGTAGGTACAGTAACAAGGAGACAGACTTGATGCACAAAGAACTTTTCCCTATCCCCTATTCCCTTCTCTCAGGTGGCTGGGGATATTTTCTGGCTTTTCCTTCCTCTTACCTATAGCACTTGTATGTTGAATGCAGCTACATATCCTATGTGCTCCACATTTGAAACTTGTGTGCTATGATATAAACAATGGGGCTGTCTGAACAAAAGCTGCTCCTTTTCAAATGGTGCATTGTGCTCTGGAAAAAAACAAAAAAAAGTTAAAATTAAAACACATTCATAAATGTTGTGCTTCTGGCATTCTTTATGTGAGGACGCATCTTCCTGTAAAAGAGTTATGTTTTATTTTCACTATCCTGTTATGGAGGTTTAAATTACCTTGAGTTATTCAATGAAACCCACAGAACTGCTCTTTACGCAATTACTCGGAGAGAGTGCTCCATTATGTGACAGTCACACAACCACATAATATCCCTCTCATCTATAACTTTCTGTTACTTTTGCCCATTAAGTGTCTGAGGAGGTAAAGCGACTTTCAGATATTCCAATAGAGTCGTGCTGGCCCGGGTGCTGCTGATGTCAGGGGAGAACGTCGGGAGCTTTCCTCATGGTCTAAAGAGGCCTGTTGGTTAGGATAAATAATGTGGATGTGCCCCATTGCCTTAAACAGGATCCTGTGACTTTGTTTGCCTTCATAACTTCAGAGCATCTGATTTCTTTGACCTTCTGCTGGGTGTTTTTTCCAGCACTCTGATATCCAGAAGGTGTGATGATGGTGTCAAGTGTTCAAGACAAACCTTTGGCTATGGACTCAGTGGGTTTTTGGGAACATATATAGCTGTGAGTTTGAGGGACTAGTTTTTGGAGCCTTGTCCTTATGGGTCCTGTATCCTTCGATGGGTCAGACTCTTTAGTCTCTCTATGTCTCAGTTTCTATCCTATAAAAGGAAGAAACACCCCACTGGAGTACTGTGAGCTTAAGCCTGTTAAAAACCATGAAGCACTCCAGTGTGATGGTAATGGAGGCTATATGACAAGGATGGGCAGACAGCCAAGAAAGCTTTTTACATATTTTATTTTGTATTTGCAATCTAAGGAGAACGAGCGAAGTCCCTGATGTTATAAATCAGGAGCTTCACTGATTTGTTGAGAATCAAGCTGGTTGAAAATTTTGCAGATGTTTCTACAATTAGAGGTTCCTGGACTTACAGCCATGTGAGGAGAGGACTTCCCTGCATGACCCTGTGCATGATGCTCCAGCAGCAGATTGTCAGAGCCAGTTTTCTCATCCTAGACACCAGCAAGACTTTTCAATGACTTGCACCCCAGTGGAGCTACCTGAGCACACGCCAGTAACAGATTCCTGAGCATTAGGCGCTGCTCCCCCTTGGGCATCTCATCCTTCCTTCTGAGCTGGTGGCCTGTTTTGTAGACACAAATATTCACTTTTGACTTTCTCTCAACAATATTCCAAGTCTCAAAACTTCCTGTCTTTGATGGGGAAAGATACATGACCATCAGACTTTAGTGTGTTTGATTCTGCCATAAACTTTGTACACGTAACTACTCATAGCTCCGTGTGAGAATCCTTAGATGTGTAATAAAGATTTCTTTATTTAATTCAGTAAGCATTTGTCTAAAAATTTAGATTCATGTCCTTACAATAAGAGAAAACAGACTTCATAAACTGCAGCCTTTGATATAATCAAGTTTCCAAATGTCTTTGAGATCAAAGATACCAAATCATTTGGTCGAGCCCATTGTTCTTCAGCTGAGTGTTGAATGAATGTGCTTTAATCTATCCCCTCTCAGGGCCACAGTTTTGGTCAGAGGCATTGTCTTGGTTTTGGCTGGCGTAGAGATAATTTTCATTCTTACTATCTAGAATAGTGCTATGGTTTGGATTCAGTATGAGAAGAATGTTGATAGGATAGTGCTTTTTTTTTTGGTTGCTGCTGCTTGGAAATCAAGGTCTTCTCACCTTCCCATTTCACTGGTGTGCAGCAGAAGGAGAAGCTGGGAGGGAACATGGCCAGGACGGTTGACCCCAACTGGCCAAAGGGATGTTCCATGCCATGTGATGTCATGCCCAGTAGAGAAACTGGGGGAGCTGGCTGGGAGGTGCTGATCTCTGCTGGGGCTTTGGTCAGGGGGTGGTGAGAGACTGTACTGGGCATCCCTTGTCTGCCTCGGGGTTTATTGCTCTCTTTTGCTGTTTTTTGTTGTTGTTGGTTGGTTGGTTTTTATTGTTTATTGTTCCTTTCCATGACTATTATTACAATATTATCATTAATATTGTTATATATATAAATACTGTTATACATTATATTACATATATATAAATACTGTTATTATTATTCAGTTTAGTTATTAAACTGTTCTTGCCTCACTCCAGGAGTTTGTGGTTCCTTTTTAAATCTCCATCCCCCCAGAAAATGAGTGGCTGCATTAAACCCCACCAGGCATAAATAAACACTTACCTTAGAGCAAAAATGTTCATCGCTGGAGAAAGGGTAGAAAACATCAAAATGTGAAAGCAAACCAGCAAACAAAAATGAACAGAAAAGTGTTTTCCTGCCTAATTGTGCTTTTAAATGTAATAAAAGTTCTGCAGATTCTGCGACCCATAAAGACAAAGGTGGTTGCTCCAACCAAAGAGGACAAGCAGAGTGATTTGGATGTTCCCCATTCCCTACAAGCCAGGTTTGCGAATCCAGGTCAGCTGCCTGCTGGTAGTTATGGGTTGGTGCTGGCAGGTAAGCAGAGAGGTGTTTGGAGACCAAGGCCACCCACTGGGGCTCTTCTCGAGATGATCACCCCCCAGGCAGCAGAGCAGATAACGAAAACCTGGCAGGGAGGACTGGGAGCAGGAGCAGTTTACCAGTGAGTCACGGTGTGGGGCTGGTAGCAGCGTGGTGTGTTTGTGACAGGATGAGTCAGAGAATGGAAAGATACAGCTACGGGATCCTGGAGCTGGTGGTGGTGGTTAGTGCCCATCTCAATCCTGTGTGTCCTTGTGCTGAGGATCCAGCTGTGGAGGCCTTTTCTTAGGACACTCAGTCTCCAAGGTGGCTGGACATGAGGGAAGTGGGATATCACAGGCTTTAGCTTGGCTCTGGACACAGGCCAACCACCCTTGGTGAGGTGTTCCCACATCAGACCTCTGGCACAGGCAGAGCCAACATGCCCCAGTCAGCTGTTTCCCAGAAAGAGTGGAAGATTCCTAGCAACTCACATCCTGCTTTATCCATCAAAAATGAAGCTGTTTGGAACAGAAAGGCGAGACCTGGGAGGAGGATGATACAGAGGCAATAACAATGCTGTCCCTGATCCTTCACCACTTCTTTCACTGCCTGCTCTGCTTGCCTGAAGCCCGCCTGCTCCTTCAGAAAGCTTCAGAAAGCTCATGGGGTGCTGGTCTGTGGACTTTTTCCCTTCTGCCAGCCTATGGATTGTGCTGCTAATTCACTCTTGGTGTTAACCTGGCCAGCAGCTGGCCCACTCCTCCCTCATGGAGGCAGACTCAGGATGAAACTCCTTAGGTTAAGTAAGTGACCTGGCAGTTCGTTCAGTCCTGCCCTGCGGTGCATGGACGGTGGCTGGCCTCTGTGCAGCTCATTAGAAGGGAAGTAGTTAAGAGAAGAAGCCTGCATGAAGGTCGGCTGCTATTTTGGGTCTGTGTGATGAGAAACAGTGGCATGGTGGCTGTGCCTGTCCCCAGTCCCCCAGCCAGGGGATGGATGGAGGCAGGGGCAGGTAGAGCCACAGGGCTTTAGTCCCACACGCTCTCTCTGAGAAGAAATATCATAGAATCATAAAACCATGGAATGGTTTTGACTGGAAAAGACCTTTGAGATCACCAGGTCCACCCTTTACTCCAGCACTGCTAGGTCACCACTCAACCATCTCCCTCAGCACCACATTTCCTCCACTTCCAAATCCCTCCAGGGATGGGGACTCCATCTCTGCCTGGGCAACCTGTTCCAGGGCTTGACAAGCCTTTCCACAAAGAAATTTTTCCTCGTGTCCAAGCTAAACTTCTCCTGGTGCAACCTGAGGCCATTTTCTCTTGTCCTATCACTTGTTCCTTGGGAGAAGAGACCAACCCCCACCTGGCTCCAGCCTCCTGTCAGGGAGTTGTGGAGAGCCAGGTGGTCTCCCCTGAGCTTCCTTTGCTCCAGGCTCAACACCCTCAGATCCCCCAGCTGTTCCTCACCACACTGGGGCTCTAGACCCTTCCCAAGCAGCTTCATTGCCCTTCTCTGGCCACGCTCCAGCCCCTCCAGGTCCTTCTAGGAGTGAGAGGCCCAAAACTGAATCCAAGATTTGAGGTGTGGCCTCACCAGTGCCAAATACAGCTGGGTGATGCCTCCCCTAAGTGATCCCTAGCCACTTCACACCCCTGCAGCTGATCCCTTGGCCCTGCCCCACCACACTAGCATCCCTGCCCTGTGGTGCCAGGTTGCACGTTTGGGTTTAGAAGCCTGAATTCCTCCAATGTCTCACCCTCTGTGGATACTTACACCATGCATTGGTAAAGCCAACATGGGAGTTGTTTGTCCTTTAATTTGAAACTAAATAAACTTTGATTTCAAAGCTGAACTCTCTGGCGTTTGGTAAATTTTGGCGTGGTCTGGTACTGTTTAGGGACTTTGTTTTGCACACCTCTTGCACCACTGCAGAAATAAACACACAGACAGGAGCATGGTTTTCAGGAACACAGACCAAAGGTTTCCTCTTGGCTACTGGGGACAGCAAGGAGATGTTATGCTCACCTCACGTTGCCTGAAAGTAACTTACCTTGCTACAAGATAAGCCAATCTTTGCCTAGAGGAAATAATAGTTTTCTCACAAAGGACTTCCTTCATGTGCACATCCTCCTCATCTCTCATGCTCTCAGATGCTCAGCTGTAGACTTGGAAGGGGCTTAACTCACTTCCTGAGTGGAAAGATGGTTGGTGGGAAGCACTTGGCAGCACGTTGGTTTCACGAGGTGCAATAAACTATTAGAATGGGTGTGCCAATCCCACAAACTGTTCCCTGGGATGAGGACAGCTACTGCCTCCACGAGCCGGGCTCTAATCATTCTGACAGCGTCTTGCCCAGAGACACTTACCACGAGTATGAGATATGATTTTTTAATAGGCTTTATTCATAATTTAAAGACATAGCTTAAAGACATTCCAGACTGCAGCCAGAGCTGGGTTGTATGATCTGCGGGGGTTTACTCCCCTTTAGAATCAGGGAATCATTTTGGTCGGAAAAGACCTTTCAGATCATCGAGTCCAACCATTAACCCAGCACTGCCAGGTCACCACTAACCCATGTCCCTCAGCACCACATCTCCCTGGCTTTTAAAACCCTCCAGGGATGGTGATTCAACCACTGCCCTGGGAAGCCTGTTCCAGGGCTTGATAATCTTTCCAGGGAAGAAATTTTTCCTCATACCCAATCTAAGCCTCCCGCAGTGTAACTCAAGGCCATTTCCTCTTGTCTTGTCACTTGTTATATGTGAGAAGAGACCAGCACCCACCTCTCTACAACCTCCTTCCAGTGAGTTGTAGAGAGCAAAAAGGTCTCCCCTGAACCTCCTTTTCTCCAGGATAATCAGCCCCAATTCCATCATCATTCTAGTACCAGTTAGATACCACGGGTGGTGCAGGCTGGTGAGCTGTGGAACACGGTGGGTTTCTGGCCACTGTTGTCCTCACCTGAACGTGTAAGGGAAACATAATTGGGATAAGGGCAGCGTGCAGCTACAGCAGAGCGGGTCCTCAGCAAGTAGGGAGCTCCGAGCCCCTGGGGACCCCTGCTTTTAGCTGCTAGGTCTAGTCTGGATTTCTAAGAGGGTTTCTCCTAATCCTGACCCATGTGTTACATCATCTTCCCACACATGAGGTCATTAACTCCTGAAACTGTTAGTCTTGCTGTACAGACAACCATTACAATTTCACTAGGTCCTCGCCCTGGACGTCCAGCCGCAGCACCGTGTTTCTTGGTCTAATTCCATGTTCCTCGGAACAACTCCTCCTTCCACCAGCTCCACATCTTCTGCTTTTCATGTCATTGATTGCTCACATGCTTTGAGACAGGAAGGACGGGAGCTCCAGCTCTGCCTTCTGTGTGCTCTTCCCGACCTGCTGCATGTTGGGGTTTGTCCCTCCTTTGCTAAGGGGGTTTCTAAGAGGAGCTAAATCCTGCCTCACACCAACACCGCGGCAGTGCTCGCCAGTGCAGACCAGGTAAACACGGCTGAGGTGGGAAGACATTTTCCTGTGGGATCCACAGCTCCTGCTCAGACCCAGCCTCTCCCAGCCCTCCAAACCCCTCCGTTCCTCTCCCCCGTCACCGAGCTCACGGATCCACTGCCGTTCCTCCTCCGGCTGGGGACAAGCAGGCAGCAGAAAGCGCCGTGGCTGGGCACAGTGGGAGCAGCCCAGGAGACGCGGTGGGGAAGGTGGGGACCTGTGGGGCAGTGCCAGCATGACAAGCCCTCTTACCCACCCGTGTTTCAAAGCACCACTAGAAATGGCCTCCCCTCCACGCAGCCCATGGCCAGGCCAACACCCCTCCGGCTCCAGTGCCAGGGAGAGCTCTCGGCTCCTGCCAGGGTACTCAGTGCTCCAGCTAACAGTTTGTGTGTGGACGAGAAGACCCAGGTCAAGAGATTGTGTATGAACAAGCAATCCCAAAACCTCTCAGAGAGACAGACTGCATCTTCCTAACTTCAGAGAGCTCTAGCACAGCCACTTTGCTTTCATAACTTCCGTGGGCCTTCAGCCAGAGGTCACGTTGAGCTTTCCAGGGATGCCACTGCTTGCTCCCAAGGCTCTGGTGGGGATACCTGCTGCAGTCTGGAGGCCTGGCCCCTCTCTGGGCTCTCCGCGCATCGCCCCAGCTCCCCACAGCAGGGCCCTTCTGCCAGCAGCCTCCCCGTACAGCGTGTCTCAAGGAAGAGACCAGTTAATTAACAACAATGAATAAACTCAGTTAATAAAAGCACAAGGTGATGCCCCCGCCCCATGCAACACCCCCAGCTTGGCAGGGTGCAGGGTGCTGTGGAGCCCAGCTGTG
>NW_008610086.1:0-16086 GCF_000691845.1 Merops nubicus
AGAGTCCAATCCTCACCCATGGTAGTACCCCTGGGTAGTACTCTACAGTCATGAATGCTGTAACCAAAAGGAATTGCCACTTGCATTTAGTAGCAGGAGGGGAGGAACCAAAAACCAAAAGAACAATAAGAACAGTAAGGAGGCAGCTCATCCTAAGCTCATTACAGATGATTTCCAAGTCTGCAAAGAGAAGTTTAAGAAATGACAACACTACTAGACCTTCTGCTCTGGGAAAGCAAAGTTGGCAGAGGGGATGTGTTATCTGTTCCTGGGCAAAATGCAGTGGGCTCAGCTCTGCTGCCAAGGAAGGTGAAGCTCTGGTGAAGCTGCCAGATGCAATACTGAGCTACTTTCTGCTCTACCAACCTTGTAGATTTTGAAGATCTACAAATAGCTGGAGGCAGCAATTTCTTATATTTCCTCTGATGTTCATACTACACTGAGACTCAGCTTCTGACCATGCAGGAGACAGGAGCTGCTTAGTCAAAAGCTTCCTGAGAAAACCCAGCAACATGAGAACAGGGCTCCACAGCCTGCATCTGCTGCCATTCCCAAAGCAGGTACTACTGAACCCCCTGAGGAGAAAAGGATGTAAAAGAAGCTTCTGACTCCTCTCTAGTGGAGCTGATACACCTCAATAGCACAGGATAAACTACTGTTGGGAGAAAACAGACCAGCTCTCTAATCTCTCTGTTGCCAAAGTTTGGGGAGATGTGAATGTTGGTACAGAAGGCACTAAAGTTCATGGATCCATCAATCTTCCACCACTGAAACCAGACAGGCTAGATAAACTGTGGAGCAATGTCAGGACTGGCTGTGCTGGAGGCAGCACACAGGGAAGGGTTTTGTGGGAAATAAACTGACTTCATAGAAAGAAGAGGTATTTACCTTCTGGTTAGAAGCAGCAGCAATTGCAGGACTATCACAAAAAGCATCTGCATTTTACTTGGCTCTCTTTTTTTGTGCTCCTGCCATCAATAAAGTCTCCAGAGCAAACCCTACGAAGGTGAAACTTTCATCCCATCATCACCTCTCTGAGCAGTCACGAGAGACACCTTGAGCCTCTAAATAATATTCAGTTTTTCAGTAATGCTTCAAGTGCAAGCTCTTCTTGGGGATTAACAACTGCCTGAATGGTCCTTCAAGCTCAGGAAGGGACACTTGCCAGTGAGTATTCTCAAGAAAATCTCTATGATCATTAGTAAGATCAGGAAAGGAAAACCAAAACCAGTGTTGTGCTGGATTCTTTTGTGTCACAGAAACACAGAACGGCTTGGTTAGGAAGGGACCTTAAAGACCATCCAGTTCCAACCCCTCTGCCATGGGCAGGGACACCTCCCACTAGAGCAGGTTGCACAAGGCCATATCCCAGAGGGGCAGCATCCACAGCTTCCCTGGGCAACCTGTTCCAGTGTCTCACCACCCTCACAGTGAAGAACTTCTTCCTAATTTCTAATCTAAATCTACCTTCTTCCAATTTGAACCCACTACCCCTCATCTCATCGCTACAAGCCCTTGTAAAAAGTCCTTCCCCAGGTTTCTTGTAGGCCCCCTTCAGATACTGGAAGGCTGCAATGAGGTGTCCCTGGAGCCTTCTCTTCTCCAGGCTGAACAACCCCAGCTCTCTCAGCCTGTCCTCATAGGAGAGGTGCTCCAGCCCTCTGATCACTCTTTGTGGCCCTTCTCCAGACCTACTCCAACAGGTCCATGTCCTTCTTGTGCTGGGGTCTCCAGAGATGGATGCAGTACTCCAAGCTTCAGTACACAAGGTATTTTTCTGTTGATCTCAACAGATACTGGACTAGGACCCAGGTTTTTATGAGACCCCCCCTGCTGAAGAGTCTCCAGGAAAGTTCTGCTGAACTCCACACACACCTTGCACTGAGGGAACCTCTCCAACACCTTGAGTGCCCAGCTGAGGTTTCAAGAAAGATATCCAAAGCCTATCACAAAAGCACACTCCACCCTTGGTATTTTTCTTTCTAGTATTTGTTCCCTTGAAGTCCATGTCTGACCGTTTGCCATATTTCCATAGCAATAAATGCAAAATATGTATTCTTCACACATAAAAGATCACCTTTCACCTTCCCCTAGAGCTGGGACTGTCAGAAACTGTGCAGCCCCAAGTAGCACATGGAGGCCCTAAGCTAATGAAATATTTAATCACACCCTCAACTAACTTTAAGTCAGAAGCAGTCTCATTGTAGCCCTAACTGGCCATTCCCCTTTGCTTCAAGATAACCTTTTAATGTTCCAAAACTGATCATACCACATTCAGAAGTATGGGATTTGATCCATAAAAAGCCTAAGTACTGAAATCTATTTGGCTCCTAAATTATAGGAAAAACTTGGGTGTAAACAAGGAAGAAATGAGAGCAGACGTACGAGGCTATCGAAGGGTTTTAAGCAGCTCGGGGCTGTGCCTCTAAGTGCAGTTTATTCTGACCAGGCTATTTACTGCTATTAATCTTCAGTGGTTTCTGCTCACGAGGAAAGCCACTTGGCTGTCTGTGCTGGCTGGAGAGAGGCAACCTGTCAGTGGCAGAGCAGCTGTGGGAGTCCAAGTGGACAGATGGTGAGGACACAGCTCGATTCTCTCCTCCCGATATCTCCCTCCTATAATATTCCCCCCCACCCCATTTCTTTCAGCAGGGGCAGGGAGAGCTATGTGAACCTCAACGTGCTTGAAAAGCAAATTCAATTTGCCTTCTAATTGCTTCCTGAGAGTGGGTACTAGCAATCTGTCCTCACTCCAGACAGATGGCAACTGCTGCTGCACAGCTGGCCTGGCACCAGCAAAGCCAGGGGAGAAGTGGCAGGCAGGTGTGCTCCTGCTTTGGCTCACCATCTGCAAAGAAACCAGGGGAGAAGATCAGCTGAGGAGACAGGGATTTTGGAAACTGTCCCTGCAGCATAGCTGGCAGTTTAATCTAAAATTCTGATATATACTTGTCCATGAAGACTTGGATCATGCTAGTTTGACACTGGGTATTTATTGGACTGAAGGAGGCTGCAGCATCCTCACTGGTATCTTCTCACTCCAAGGAGTTCTTACCAGACCACTTATTTTTCATTAATTTAGAATGTTTACACAAATGCATATGTAAAGTCTAATACAATGGTTCTGCTATTAAGTTGCTGAAGTCTAATCACACTTCAGTAATTGCAAGAGCAGCAATATCACTAAGAGTCTCCCTTTGGTCAATCTACAGCCAAAATATAAGGTCACTTCATCAATCATCATGGCACTGCTTTGTCCCAACAGGCTGCTGTTGGAAGCACACAAACATGAGAGCCTTAAGGCCATCCTGTGGGGTAAACTGGTATCAGCTGAACTGAAAAGAAACATCCTTCTACAAAAAGAACAGTAAGGAAAAAAAAAAGGAACCCTGATTCATCAATAAAAGGAAAAACCTAAAAATTTCATTTCCACCCCCTTCCACTTGGTAAAACCCACCAGTTATCCTGGACTACCCAACTGGTTCCCAACTTAGCTAAAGTCCTACAAAACGTTGAACTTTTAGAACTAAGATTCTTTTCAGTCTGGGTGGTGGCCTCTTTTTCTTCCCCATTTTAATTTGTCAGCTTGTCCTGAGAGGTTTTCATTGTGACATCTTGATTCCTACTGAAATTTCCACGACTTGTTGAGACTTTCAGATGTGAATGGATGGATGAGCTTGTCTCCAGCAAAGGAAGAGTTACCTCCTGCTGAGACACTCCATCCATCCTGCTACCTACAGCACCATGAGCCTCAGGAGCAGGTACCAGGACATGGGGACAAAAACCACTCATCAGTGAAAGCCCCAAGCGTTAGTCCCTCACCAGGCAGAGCAAAGGAACACTGGGCAATTTAAAGGTGAACATTTTGCAAACTAATCTGTCATCCAGGCCCACAGGAACACTCTGGTTCTGCCAAAACATGATTGCTACGCTGGTGTTAAGTAGATTTAGTTAAACCACTCCAAGCTCCTGCTTAGATACTGCCAGCTGTGTTGGAGAGAGCCCACACAGTCTGATCTGCTGAAGAGGCACATGCAAGACCAACTGCTGGCAAAGGGGCAGGGGTGGCATCAAACAGCTGGGGCAAAGGAGACCTCTTCATATTTGAACTGGAAACAGCAGTTTGCAGAGTGGATGGCAGCACAGCATCTTTGCTGGGCCTTATTCTAGTCCTCCAGCAAAAGCCTCAAGGCAATTTGGGGTTTTTTGGGTTGTGCAAAGAATATGCAAACCTACAGACTTTTTAAACACAACGCTCTGTAAGCAGGTGACAACCCTATGCAAGTAGTAAGAGTCATTTAAAACCTGAACAAAACTGCTCCTTCAACAAAAGATAGTTGGAGAACTTTCAGGCTTCCATGAAAACAAAGGAAATACTGTAAACCCAACATCACAAGCAGGGCAACACGATTTACATTTCAGATCCAGCAGCACAACCCAACTAGAAGATCTTGCTATGCCTGAAACCAGACTTTGGAAAAATCTTATAAAACCTCTGCCCTACAACAGCAAAAGTGAGGTGATAACCAAGGAGAAGGAAGAATCTGGTTATTAAGGCACACTGTAGAGCTTGTGGACAAGACTGGGTGGTAAGTGCTTTGATGATGAATTTACCTGAAGTATTTTTTATCACTGTGCTGCATTATACAGAGGCACAATCATCTGTACAGTGTTTATAATGAGGGAGAGAGAGGGTTTTGCCAGGGAGAGAGAGGTTTTTGCCAGGGCCACAGTATTTACACTGGAGCATCAGTCATTCCACTTATTCTACCAAAAAAAAGGAAAAATATGCAACCCCCAAAAAAAGTGAAGCAGAACTGTGAAGAGTGATGGGCAGCTTTGGTAGCACTGACCTTCACTGAGTGAGATGCAGGCAGGTTCAAGAGGGAGGAACCACAAACTGCCAGGCATGGCTTGCTGGGCAGCTCTGAGCCCACCCTCAGCCCGTGCCTCTGACCCTTCCCAAAAGTTATCACTCCATCTCTGCTGGACTGGTGGCAGGAGCACTGCTCCTCCACACACAGCAGGTCAGGGAACAAAGCTGCCAATGGTTACAAAAGAACAAAGAGGGGAAAACCCTGAAAAAAAACCAAACTAAAAGCTGCTCTAGAGACTGCACAAGCCTAAGCATAGACTTTTCATTTGGGAAAGACACTCTCTGGGCTTCAAGGGCAATCACACCTCAAAAACAATTAACTACAAGCCTGACAATTTATCCAGCAGGCTCCTAAGCATCTACAAAACAGCAGTTGTGTTTAAGGATTTTCAATTATTATTTGTTGGTGTTTTTTTGCATTGTTCTCAAACCATGGAGCCTCAGTTGTAGACTCAGACTCAAATCAGGCTGAGGTAGGTGATGTGGGAAAGCAGCACAAAAAAAAGACTATTACCCATAAGCAAAACCAGCAGCATATGTTCTCAGGGTATGTTGTAGGCACAACCACTCACGTGTAACTAAAGAGCAGGGAAAGCATTTCCACATAATCTAATAGCAGCAAGCCAGATGACTTGAAAAATTCCTCCCTATTTCCTTTCATTTTGGAAGGATGAGGGAGAAAAAGGCTTTTACAAGATGCCACAAAAGCCTGGCAGGCTCCTTTTGTTTCACACAGGCTGGGCAGCTGACCCTGAATACTGAAGACCTCACTGAGACAGCTACAGCCCAGCAGTCCCCTAGGAAAGATGGTCTGGTCATTGCTGCTCCATCCCACACGCAGAGGCAATGCAGCTTTTCTCACTCCTCAGGGGTCTATTTAAAGGTAATTGAAAAGTTACTTCCCTGCCTCAGAATTAATTCTGAACTCTCAGAAGCTAAAAGCTTAATATTAATATTATATGACTGCTATTAAAAAAAATCCTGGGGGTTTTTTTTTCCTTCTGTTTGTTTACCTCATATATATATATATATATATACACAAACACACCAGGAATGTCTTGGTTTTGCTGATATATTTGTGGGATGATGTTTGGTAGCTCTCATCCACCGACCAAAGGGCAGGAGAAGAAAGATACCCTAAAAAGTTAATTTCTGATGTGACAGTGATGCTCAAGGAAGTGGAAAAAAAAAATATATGAACAAAAATAACCTCTCAAAAGTGAAAAAAATCAAAGACAAGGCAATGCTCCCCACCCAACAGCCTTCCAAATGCATTTTCTTCCATGACAGAGCAGTCTGCAGGCAGGCCTTCAACAGTGGAAATCATCTGTTGCCTTTCTAAGGTGGTGGGATTTGACTAGAAGGCTACAGCTCTTGCTAAAGAAAAAAATACAAGAGTCCCTATTGCCTTGCCTGACTTCCCATGGTCATGGAGACTCACAGGCTGGGCTGGATCTTTCTATTAAAACAAACCAAACAGAAATAAAGAAGGGCATAAGCCCATTTGGTTTCCTTTCACGGTAATTTTTGAGTCTTGAAAACTTGGGTCAATCCCCCTCATACACATTTGCTCCTCGTTTTTACCAGCTTCTACTTCCACCTTAGGAAAATACTCAGAAGAAAGAGGTGGCCAGAGGCTGGAAGAGAAGAGCCCAGCAAATAAGAGGGTGCAGCAGCCAGCTGGTGAATGCATAGGGGACAGGGATTTTTGATTCAATAGAAAGCTCTGCTTGTTTCTATTTCAATATAAATGTTCTCTGTGGAGCCAGAGGCTCTCCAGGCTTGGTAACCCCTGTAAGTGGAAGGCTCTTCCCCCACAAAGGTGTTGCCCAGACTGCCTTTTAAAAACACACAACTGAATTATCACCCTATGGACCGAATCCAAAGTGGTTTTGGTGGCTGAACCAGAATTAACTGAAAGGACAACCAGATTCCTGTTCTCTGGCAAAGGTGGTGAGTTTACTTGGTAAGGTTTTTAGACTGCTTTAAGCTTCTGATGAACTCCATGAGGCCCAGGGTTTCCTGTGAGGGGGAAAACTGGAAGGTCACTTCCCTTCTGTCCTCGTTCCCTGCTGCCACAGTCCCCCACAGCATGCACAGAGGCTGCAGTAAATATTCCCCTTGTATCTCAGGCTAGCAATACCAGCTCTTGCACAGAGGCTGCAGTAAATATTCCCCTTGTATCTCAGGCTAGCAACACCAGCTCTTCCACTTAAAAAGACCCCAATGTGACCTGGCATCCTAATTCACATGGTCTGATCTTTCAGGCCGTTGCAGTTCCATTTGGGAAAACCAGCAGCTGATAAACATAACCTTTGAGAGTAACAGGTTTGCTGCAGTAATTTAGTTCTTAAAGAGAAGAAATGAAAAGTAATGGGAATGGGTTGGGAAGAGGGAGGGATAGGAAACAGGACAGGACACAAGACTTGGCTGTCAGTGCTGCAAGCATCAGCTACAGCACGAGGTAGCACTGTTTGCATGGAAAAGCTCCAAGGAATAGGCCACACAGTGCTGTTTATAGGAGCACCTAACAACTCAAAACAAAATTAATTGATAGTTTTAGCTACTCTAAATGCATTGGCACTACTTGACTCCTCTGCACTTGTTCACATAAGCACTTAAGGCTCCTCACCCCAGCAACCTCCCCAAACTGTCCCAGCTCTGTAACCCAGCAGCACAAGCCCCAGCTGGTCACACCCTGCTTGGCAGCTACAAAACAAGCCATGAGCACCAAGATTCATCTGCAACAGCAACAGGCTCACCACTCCCAGACACCTCCTGCCACCACCCCAAGGGCCACGATCCAATCGACTTCCTCTCAGCAAGCAAAAAACATCATAAATTAAGAATTAAACTGAGTCTTGGCTTGACAGGGACTTGCACCACTACAATGTTAAAGGTTCTGTACTTTGTTTCCAAGGTAGATGGTGGCTTTGTTGTAGAGTCAGCAAAACAACAACATGCTTTTAAAACTTCAGCAGAGAGAGTCTCTCTTTAGTGACTTAAACACCCCCCATGAGTTTGGACACTGATGAAGGGTACCAACTTTCAGCTTTATTCCAGCACACTGCTGTGCTCCTCAGAGGTCAGGACTGTCCTCAAATTCCACTAAATCCACTGTTATTTCCTGTTCTTTAATCTATCAGCTTAATAAATCTGCTCCCTTACTGTCTTCTTTTATAGAGGCAGGCAGGAGACTGCAACAGAGCAGATGCAGGAGTCACAAAACAAAACAAAAAAGGCAGTTGGAGGGGAATCTAAGCAATGGCTTTTATTTGCTTGGGTCTGGGATCTCCAAATGCATGCATGGAGCTGCTGGGGCAAGGCAGAGCTGCAGCAATAGTTGCCTAAGCTCCCCATGGAAGAGTTCTAATCAATGTGGCCATTCCCCCACAACATGGAGTCATACAGTGGTAGAGAGTTAGATCATAATCAAAGATCAAACCACAGGGGGTCCTGTCCTGAGTTATGTAAATACTGCTCAGTAGGACTCATGGATAAAAAGCAGTTCTGAACACTGCAGGACTCTACCAGACACATGTCACCAGGCTTTGGAAAGCTCTGGTTCAAAGAGCAGGAATCCCAAGAGATGTCTCAACTGTTTGATTGCTCTTCATGACTGTTCCCCATGCTCCCTAGAAGGACATGAAGGAAGGAGCATTCAAGAGGATGTCCCACCAGCAGAAAGCAACATCCATCCTTCCTAGCACCTACTGGTGATGGGATCTCTGCACAGAAACCACCCACACTCTTCCTGGATGTGCCCTCTCCTGGATCAAAAGAATGGCAGCAAAGGCATCAGCTAGATACCTGATGTAGATACCTTTCCAGGAGCCATACTGCACTGAATTCCTCCCACAAGGTTACACAGGGCACTATGAGGACACCTTCCAAACCCTGCAGTTTCCAGAGCAGGAGGTCAGCTTGGTCTGTTAAACATCATGTGCCTGGATGTCTATGTACTCATAAGCACCCGCAAGGAAAACCAAGGAATGCTGAGGAAAGAGCCTAGCTCAGTGAACTGCCCTCTGACCTCCCCAAACTCTGCCTCTGAAGCTCTGCTGCCTACAAAGCCCCACGCCAGGCTGTAGTCTCCCAAGGGGACAGTGTGTGTTCCATGGCACAGTCTGTGCTCAGCAGGGCAGGGACCTGAGATGTCCACGTGCTGTCATTCTTCAGTCGTTCTGCTTGCCACCACAGAGCTTAGGGCCAGCAAGGAACCTTTCCAGGTCAAACATTTGGGGAGGAAGCAGAACATCCTTCTTCACAGGATTACATAGTAATAGAATATCTTCATTTTTAGTAGTGGCTTTCTCCTCCTGTTGTTTAAGACTGAATGGAGAAGCTGTTGAAAGGGAAGCAGAGAAGACAGGCAATAGGAGGGCACATTTCACTTAACCACTCATCTGCCCACTTGCTTCAGTGAGAGGAAAAAACAAGGCAAAGAAGAAAGGAAAAAGCATCCCATTTTTGCCTAAGCACACAGATCACAGGTAGGCTTTAGACACATTTTTACAGCTTCCAAGAAGCACAAGGTTTGTTTTTGCAGCAGTGCTGCTGCTGTGTTCTGATTTTTTTTTCCCTATTTCCTTTCTAGGATATCTAAATGCTGCTAAAATGGCAACTGAGAGTCTGGAGAGGTCCCAGCAGAGATCAGTTAAGAGGAATCTCCCTCATTTAGTCACAAAAAGAAAGTGTTAATGTGCAAGGCAGGGACTGCACTTTATAACCTCCCCAGCAGAGTGGTCTTAGCCCCTCAACCCAAGGGTTTAAAGGTAGGAGAGGGAAAAAAAATAAATCATCAATACACAATAAGGCAGATAAATGAGGAACTGGAACTATTTGTTAAATAAGCACGACAGCATGACAAAGGCCATCAGAATTAGCATCTACAGGCCCTTCCATATGCTACAAAACAATTATGAGGCCCGGGATTAAAATGTGAATGATCAAGAAAACTTCATGGGAATTCAAGAAAGACATCAATGTATTCAGGGGGAGTTAATAGCTCTGCAATTTCAGTTGCATCTCTCATTAAGCATTGTTAAAAACTCCATGAAAGGGAAATGAAGTTAATTGAATTTAAATCAGCTAATAAATATTCTTTTGGATACTCTTTTCCCAGCAGAAGAGTAAAAAGGGATTATGCCAGTGCTGTGTTATCAGTATCAAACACTTGACCCTAAAAACAGCCAAAGGAAGAGGAATTGACCTTGCACCTTGTTCCTGGCTGGGACCATTCTTCAAGTTACCTCTTCTACTAAATTGTCCTTGATGCCTGCAGCAAGGTGCACACAGTGCTGTAGGTGGGAAGAATTTATCTTCTAACCTGCATTAATATCTTCTGTCCTGTCTGTATAGCCACAGACAATTCTGGTAGTCATACAAACACATACTTAGGCCTGAGTATCTCCAGGAAATGGTTTAATAAGGATAAATGAACAAAATCCATGCAGAAGAAAATGTAAAATCAACTCATGCTGAAACTAGACATTACAGAATTAATTTGGGAAGTGTGCTGTAAGGCCAACTGTGATCCATCCAAGCAAACCTCACAAGTTTGGGCCAACATCTGGCTTCTTATCTGAACCTTCCAAGCTGTTTCTCAGTTATACAAAACTGGCTTGGATGCTCTATGAGAACAAACTCTCTCTCAAATTTTCCAGTATTTTCTGTCTTCAGGGATGCCAGAATTACCACAAGAATGTCTTTTTCCTGGCGCTTTGAACTGCACTGATTCAGACCTCACTGATAGGATACACTACAGGATAATTCATACCAGGAATGATGCTTTATTTAGAAATTGAGGTTTTATTATGCCACGGCAACCCAATCATCTGGTAAATCTGATAACCTGTTGACAGTGACCTTTGCTTAGTCCCCCAGAGCAGAAATTAAAATAATTTAAAAAAAAACAAAACCAAACCCACCACAAAACCAGCAAAACAAACAGGCAACACCATGACCAGACAGTCAAGGTAACCCCAAGTGAAGGAGTCAGGAGTGAAGCAAGACTCTCTGCATGGAATCCTTAGTGCCCACACTTTACATGAGTAGAGTTGTGAAGAGAAAACCAGCAGTCCCAATTTACAGAGGAGCTGGATGAGCACATCCAAGCTCAGTTAAAGCACTTTCTGGAAGAATGCTGAACTTCTCTCAGCTTCCTGATGTCCTTTGGAATCAATTCAACAAAATTTCAGTTTTTCTTCTGACTTTCCACGTCAAATGGACAACACAGGAAGTAAAAACCCAGTACCAAGTCACCAGATGAGGAAATTTTAGGACTCAAGTTACACTTAATTAAGGAAAATCATCCTTAAGCCAGCTTTGTAAATGTTTTGTCAGTGTTTTCCCTGCCTGCCCTCCAATAAACCATTCATGCTGAAGACAGTCAAACTGTCTCCAGTTTTTAAAGCAGCCACTAAGAATCAGAATAAAAATATCCCTCCCTATCTAGCAACAACATACCATCTCAGAGCACTTATAACTCCACCTGTTCTGCAGCAAGAGCATGCCTAATTTATATAAACTTTGGTTTATTCTGGGATGCGACATGAAATCCAGTGGAGGAAAGACTGTGTGTTATGACACCAAACCACCTGGTTTGAGATATGATAGCACATTATTATACAATTATACATGATCCTATTCAGTGATCTCTTTAATCAGACTTCATTAATCCACCCAACTCACAGCTGAAGAAAGGAACAGGGCAGTATCACTAGCATACAGTAACACCATCAAAATAATTCAGTTCAAAACTGGAACCTCTTCATATTCTCAGCACCCCCCCATCTAAAAAATACCTTCATCCCCAAGAAACTGATTAAATCCCAGCATAAGCAATTGGGAGATCTTGGACTGAAGAACTCGTGGAGCTGATCCACAGCAGCAGCCTCTCTCCTGACTGTGGCACATTTTGGATCATGGCCCTCAGCTCTCCCCATCTGCTTGTGCATCCATCACCCCTATCTTCAGCAGAGCCACGCACCCCTTTGAAGCTGCTCTTTGCCTTTCAGCCTGTACACAGTGTTGTGTCTGCTGCAGAACTCAGCACAGGAAGAGGGAACTACTGCCCAAGAACATCCTTTTCTTTTTCCTGATAATGGCTGGAACTCATTTCTAGCCCAGCCTGCTGTGCTCACCACAGGGAAGTGTCTCCCATCACCTCGCAGCCTCCCTCACTGCATGATCAGAAAGGCAGACAGGATGCTAGAGCATTTCTTTTACAGAACAACAGCACGTGTATCAGCTGCCAGCAAGGTAGATTTTCATATATTTCCTGGATCACAGGCTATTCATTCATCCAGTCCCTCTCCCTCCCTACAGGCATCGAGTCCAGGCTAGCAGAGAATGGCTCTGTCCCTTCCAGCAGACCACACAGGGGAGCTGAGATGTCAAATCCCAGCAGAGGAGCTGGTCTGTTAATTAAAGTGCCTTGTTTCTAAAACCTCCACCCTAATCCTCAGGCACAGTTCAGCCAGGGAGGATGTGACCCTGAGCTGTCAGCCCTGCAGAACATTTTCCAGCCCTCTCTATGAGCTTTAAAAAAACCCAACCAGCAATCTTACCTATCAGCATTTTTCATGGAAGATCATTCAGCTTCATTCCATCAAGAAGCTTTTCTTAATGTTCAAGTTACATTCTCTTTTGCAGCCTGTAAGGGTAGTTGCCCTCTCTTGCAAAGATGAGGTGCTTATCTCTTGAGTACCCAAAAGATAACGAGTCCCCAAAAGACAGCAGGACATCAGAGGCATCTGAGCTGCCCTGTGTGACTGCTCAGGGCAGCAGCCAGGTCTGACCTGCCCACAGCCCTTTATTTCTTCCAGCCCTGTGACTCTGCCCGTGCCCTTTCACACACAACACCCACATGAACCGACTGCTCGTTTCATTTCCCTGTTCCCACCCCTCAGTCTCCTCAGACTGTTCTGCACCGATGGTCTCTCTGCAGAGGGAGGGTTCACTGCCAGGAACAGCAGGCACCAAGTTTTACACGTGAAAAGGTAAAATCTCCTGATGCCTTTCATGCTCCTTCCTCAGTCCTCATCATCCTGGCTCCTACCCCACGCTGCGACTAGGCATTAATGTTTTATCTTTATACAGGAGATGCATCACCAAGTTTCCCCAAAAGAGCTGCTGCTTTGTCTGCTTGCACAGGCAGCAGAAATGGCACCTCCCTGGTGATACCAAATGTCTTTCAGATCACAACTACGCCCCAAACCACTCACCAGCCTCCCAAGCATATTGAATTTCAGTCACAATGGAGCATATTGTGGCTAACTGATGGGCAGGAAGGGATTTAGGGTTTACAATTCCTCTGAGTCTTCCAAGAGTCACAGGGTAACACGACAGAAAGGAAACACGTTTCAAGGGAAAACAGCTTGGAATAAAATTGATGTCCCTTTTTTTTCCTGCACCTGTCTTTGTTTCAGAGGCACAATCATCTGTTCAACCCAACTGTCCTCGCAGGTCGGGGTGCCCGGCACCGTTACGAGGCGTTTGCAGAGGGAGCTGTCAGGTTCTCTTTAGCATTCTGCACTGGCCCTACACTTTGGCTTCCCTGGAAATTCTAAATGCAAATGTATTTGCAGGGTGGCATGAAAGAACAATATCTTCTTGTGAGATTTTTACCTCGCACCCCAAGCTCCTTGCTCAGCTCCATTCGACTCCGTTTCCCTCCCTTCCATATACACAGATTTTGCAGCTCCTAAAACAAAGCCTTAAACAAGAAAATCCCTACCTATTATTTTTTTCCTATTGAAAGACTTTTCCTGGCCCCTCTCCTTAAAGAGACCAAACCCACAGTTTAAATAACGTTTTAAAATCTCCTACAACTCCAACTTCAGACACACAGCAGGAAAGCAATTTCCTTAATAGCAGAGAACAGCAGCAAAATTCAAATCATCACCAAACAGCATTTTCTGTCTTCCAAGGGACGTGCACTAGCTAATTATCATTGGTTTCCCCACACCCTAAACTCACCAGCCTCATCCTAAGAAACCAGGGGGGAAGCAAACGCCACCAAAGGGATGTGCTTCTGGACAAGCATTTATCATTTATCATTCTCTTCCTTGGGGCCACAGATGTAGGCAGATCATTACCAGCTCTCCCAACTCAACAATACCTGGGGAGGCTGTGGCCAGGGCTATCAGAGAGGCAGATTTTTCACTGACCTTAACAGGAAGGCATTCATCTAAGCAGTGATGTTGAAACACTGTTAAATGATCAGAACCAGATCATTTCTCTTCTGATGCAAGGATGCTCTTGCCCACCCGTGGGACCAACCACTTGTGTAAACCTAGGCATGACCTGAACCCAGCCCAGCACTCTGCACTGAGCTACACGAGCTCAGAATATGTTCCAGAAATTATAGTGCCACTATTGTGCAGCAAAAAAGCTCAAATTTCCCCTTTAAACAATGTATGCTTTTTGGGTTTGCATTTGTGGTTTATTATATGGTTGGACTTGATGATCTTGGAGGTCACTTCCAACCTAAAGGATTCTATGATTCTATGATTATCCAACACATATGCAAAAGTGATATTTTAAAGTAAAACAAAAGTAGCCTAGAAGGTCAGCAGATGCATGGTCAGAACCTCCAGCAATGGACCAATCTACCTTGCTGCAATTAATATCCATTACAATATTTAATTCTATTGTTTAAAGGGGAAATGCTATTTTTAGCCATTACCTATTATATTTGTTCAAAGATTAAGTGCCACTTAGGGTTCTATTACTGATCTTGCATTTTATAATGTGTATTTATGGAGCTGTTCATTAACCCTGCTGGCTTTTACATTAAGAGAAAAAAAAATTACTGGCTTTCTTTATTGTGCCTACATTTTACAACTTTAATCCTATCTATCTGTCATAAAAATGAAAAGGAAATGCCTCTACGAGGGAAATGAGGGAAGGTATGACTGTAAATCAAGGATCCACATTTTTTAAGTATTCAGGGCTTGATTTTCTTAAGTGTTGAAGACTCAGAACTTGGCTTGAACAGATGCCTTTCCCTCAAAGTCCCCAAAAGAACTCTGGGCACAAAAGTTTGAGAACTGAAAAGAAAGACCTGAAAATCTAGGTCTAAACACAAGCCTAGGAGGGTTCAGAGTCTGGCTCTGTCTTGGGTGATGAGTATGTTTGGAAATTCCTCTTACACTGCCAGCTTTGCAGTGTCTTTTCTACTGTGTAATCACTGGGAACGTGTATTAATTCCATGTTCCTTCCAGAGTCTTCCCCTAATTAGATTATTAATGAGAAAAAGAAAGTCAAAGCATTAAGTCATTCAATCAATGGTCTATATTATCAATATGAAACCCCTGTCAATACATGTTTCATTGTAAGTCATACATTAATAGCCTACCATAAAGAAAGCAGAGTTACCTGCAGCTTTCATCCCACTCACAGAACTAAGTTTTAGATGGGCCACTCTTTGGCTACCACAACTCTAGACCCAGCTATGCCAAACGTGTCCATTATTCTACAGCTGGCCTACACTGAACTCTTTCTTCCATCCAAACTGTAAGAAAATTGCCTAATCATCACCCAATAGCCTTCCTCTTCCTAAAGGCTAATCGGTCTGCGAGACAGAAGAAATGAGAAGCATTTATTTGAAATAAAGCATCAGAATTTAGGTTCAGACCTATCTTTCCATTATTAATCAGATGCTGGTAAACACAGAAACGGATTGTTCCCTGTAATTTAAAATGAAATGCTTAAAAACACACTGGCTGGAAACGATGAACATGAGAAAAGCCAAATCATTTCCTCGATCCTTTTTCTAAGGCTGTTCCTCTTGTTGCTTCTACAACATTAAAGCACTGGCACTCATCCAACTTAATGTGATCTTGAAGCAAAGGAAGACACCGGACATTTACCAGGGAACACTTAGGAGCTGCCAAAATTCACCGTGGCTGAACACACACACATTGAAACGGGCAAGCCCATCTTCTGCAAAAACTATCAGCGATCATTCTGGGGTGGAAACATGCAAAATCATTCTGCAAAAAAAATATCTTACTCATGCACACAGGTCTTACTTGGGTGGAAAAGGCTCACAGCAGTCAACCCACGGGCATCACGTTCAGAGTCAACTCCAGCTACCTGAGACAGCTATTTCAGCCTGTGGAAAGAGGAGAGGAGTGTCTGCGCGAAGGCTGATCCAATATCCACGGAGCGTGCGAAAACGGCGAGGTCTGGAGCGAACGCAA
>NW_008610087.1:0-232 GCF_000691845.1 Merops nubicus
TGGCAACATCACTAACACAGCTGTAGCGAGAAGCAAAACTAATAATCCAGTTTCTACCAAAGATAACAATCATTTTGACATTCCCTTATTTAGCTCTATATAGTTAGCCTTATTACATCTAATATACAACAGAACCGCATTTAAGCGACTTTTCTGCATTTAAGCAAACCGCATTTAAACAACCTTTTCCGCATTTAGTCCCTGATGATGCTTACAATGAATAGTCTGATTG
>NW_008610087.1:382-976 GCF_000691845.1 Merops nubicus
CGGGTGCAGGACCCTTCCAAATACCGTCTTTTGGATCATGATATCTAACTTTCATCGGTGGCCCTGCTTTACCCCTCCACTCCCGTATCTGGAAATGCCGTATCATGGGTGGCTCTTCATTTCCCTCTCCCACGATATTGACATAATTCAATACAAACAATGTCTTATTAAACCGTTCTGGAATAGATGATATATGAACAAACCGCTCAAGCTGACGTTTTATAGTTTGATGGCATTGCTCTACTATCCCCTGTCCTGTTGGTGAATGCGGAATCCCTGTGATATGTTTTATTCCCCATTGAGTACAAAACTCCTGGAATCTTGTCCCCATGTATCCTGGCCTGTTATCTGTTTTTACCTGCTTTGGCACACCTAACGCCACTATTGCAGCGGTCATATGTCGACACACATGGGTCCCACCTTCCCCGGCCTGAGCAGTTGCCCAAATAGCAGCGTGCCAGTTATCGATAAAAAAATGCAAATATTTAAGTCGTCCAAATTGGGGAACATGCGTCACATCCATCTGCCAAAATTGATTGGCCTCCAGACCCCGTGGGTTGACCCCAACACCTAATCCTGGACCTAAATGACTCC
>NW_008610087.1:1549-2187 GCF_000691845.1 Merops nubicus
GGAAGTGCCTCCTCGGGTATGCACATTTGTGGTGGAGTGATCCCCCGTGCATCTGCGTGCAATAAACATACCTACTCTATAACTTTCGAGTTATAGAGTCTGTTTCCGTGCATCACCTGCTCTAAAGAAAACTCAAACTGACGCTTCAGACCTCGAGCATTCTGATGAAAGATACTATGACTCAACTGCGCTCATTCAAAATTATTGCCGGGTGAGCTCTAATCATAACTGCCCTATCTGCCCTCATATTTCCTTCTCCTAATCCCACGTCTAACTGATGACTTCTTATATGTACTATGAAATAAGGAGCTGTTCTACTGTTGCTAGTGCGTGACTGAGCTGATTCAGCAACTGTCCCAATCTTTTGTTAACAATCTCCTTAATCAGAGCATCCTCACCTCTTTCCACCACCCCGACTACATAAACAGAGTCCGACACCACATTGATAGGTTCCTGAGCCAGTTCCCAAGAGCCCACATGACCACCATCAATTCTAATGTCTGCAATGACTCAGTTATTTGCCCCTGAAATAGTATTTGCCTCCATTTACCCTTCTACATCCAAACACATACTGCCTGATGTGTGTTCTTCCCTGCATCTGTAAAGACTGTGATACCTTGTACAGGCTTTTCCTGCCC
>NW_008610087.1:2295-3413 GCF_000691845.1 Merops nubicus
CCTTTCATCATGGGTCCCGCGCTATCCCTCTATTTCTGTGTCTGATATTTCTGGAAAGGAACTTATCTACCCACATTGTTATACACTTCCGAATAATTTCCGCTATAGCATCAGCCCTGGTGCAAACCATGGTCTTGGGCTGCACCAACAGAAATACCCATTCCAGAATATAAAACTGAGGGTTTTTGCTTGAGGATTTATCTAAAGGTGGTATGTCACTGGCACTTTTATCCTTACTGCACTCTTTTCCTTTTTCTTTCTTCTGCCAGTGACATAACACTGATCAAGGTCCAAAAGTGGCATTTACAATTATTACTGAACATAAATAGTCTAATCGAAGGCGACTGCTGCTCTGTTGACAAACTCATTCCACAAGTTTTTGTAAAAATTGCTTCTGCTCTGTTGTAATTGAAATTTTATCATCAGCTCTTGTGCCACATAGGAGTTGTACCAATGGTTGTAATTCTTCATTGGAAATGCCTACAATTGACCTTATCCATTGTATATCTCCTAGTAATTTTTGCAAATCTGTTATCGTGTCTAGTCTATTTATCAAAAGTGGTTTCTGTGGATGGATTTCAGAATCTGTCAGGATCCAGCCTAAATATTTCCAAGGTGCTTGCTGTTGCATCTTCTCAGGGGCAATCGTTAATCCTTTTAACTTTAAATGCATTTCTAGCCATTTTACATCTGCCTCCATTATTGGTGTTTCCCAAACAAACAAAATATCATCCATGTAATGATAAATGATAGTATCCTTCCACTTTTTCCTCACTTCCTTTAGTGCCCAAGCTACATATAACTGGCACAGGGTCGGAGAATTTTTCATGCCCTGTGGTAAAACTATCCATTCATACCTATCAGCAGGTTCGGCCTTATTTGTCATGGGGATTGTGAATGCAAATTGCTGGGTGTCCTGTTTTGCTAATGGAATTGAGAAAAAACAGTCCTTCAAATCTATGACCATTATTGGCCATGCTCATGGAAGCATTCCAGGGTTCGGCAACCCTGGTTGGAGGGCTTGGAGGGCTCCCATGCTTTGCATTTGCTCATTGACCCTGCGCAGATCATGCAACAATCGCCATTTCCCTGATTTCTTTGGTATAGTAAAAATAGGT
>NW_008610088.1:0-19495 GCF_000691845.1 Merops nubicus
AGTTGCTTTGTTGAAGGATTGGAAGTGGTGAAGGAGCTGGAAAATGGGAGTTCTGGATGACTTGCAGCCATGCTGGATTCACAGAGATGGTTAGGGAAAGTAGCACCTTTGAGAGGGGTAAGGTGCCTTGGTAGACAGGTGTGCTAAAGCCAGGCTGCTACGAGCTGTGGAGGAGGGTTATGTGGACTGCCAGTGTTAGAAGGCCCTGAGTCTGTAAAGGTGATTGGGTCCTTACAAAAACACCTGTAGTCTTTTGGTGCTCCCTCAAGATGCTCTCAAATCTACACAGCTCACAGGATGGGACTGGATAATGAGTGTAATACCACCACACACACACCCCGATGGTGATATTGGGGGTTCTTAAGATTAAAGGGTTTCCCCTTTGTTCCGTTCCCATGAGTTTTATTAGCTTTATGGCCTGAGGTACCTAAATGAAATAAGACTGCTGTTGTAATTGCTTGTTATACATTGACACTGCAGTTAACTGAGCTATCCAGTTATTGGTAGGATAGAAATAAATAGGGGCTACTAGGATTCAGTTTGAGGGGGTGCCGTAAGCCCCCTAACTGGCTGTTTTTAACCTGTGCAGAAGTCAAATTTAAAGGTTTTACAGGAAATAAGAAGGTAACTTTGTTGATGTGACACTTTGAATGTCTGTTCTCCATGTCTGTTCCGTGTGATGATTGTTGAGCTAGTCTGCTTGTATATGGTGAGAAAAAACAGAGTTTTTTACTTTCACTCCAAACTATGCTGCAGGCAGATGGAAGTATTTTCTTGAAAGAGAAAATGGCTGTAATAAACAAGGAAATATACATGAGCTAATCATGATGGCTTCCATCACATCTGCCTGATTTATCAGAACTGCATGGATGTTTCCTTTTCCTCTAAGACATCTCGCCTGCAAAGTAGTTTGTGGGTAGCAATTGGTTTTTAAAGTTTTACTTAATTTTAAAACAGGAGAATTCCAGACATTTTAGAAAAGTGATTTTTTTTTTTCCTGAATAGCACTGGAACAGTTTATCAGATCATAAATATGTCTTTTGCTGACTACACAGCCCAGTACAAAAGACAAGGCCATTAGCAGTAAACACAGAGGCTAGAGTTTACCATCCCATTCCAAAGAATACAAGTATACGATGAGAATAACAACAGGAGAATAAATAAATGAACATATTCACTCATGGTGCACAATGTAGCAAAAGAGTAAGCAAAACTAGAAACCAAGTCACCCATCCAGTTCCAGCCATACAGAATTCACCATAGTAGTTGCCAAAGGAAAGCATCATTACATATGTAGCCCTCATTCTGTCCTGGTCTCGAGTGTCTGTTCCACCACTGCTGGAAACTCTTATTGCAGTGGACAGCCAGGGAGCCCTTCCAATAACAGGAAACCCTTCCCAACACACCTGCTGCAACCTAGAGCCAGCTTGTTATACTGTTAACTTTAAAGTCAGGGCACCTGATGTTAATTTCCTAATTGGTTTTCACCCAAGGTTGGTCAGTTCTTGAGAGAAAAACCAAGAGGAAGGTCTCTCCTGCCTGGTGGTGAGCATCATCCATATTTCAGCCCTAATTCAGGGCTTAGGGTTTAGACCCCAGCACTTCAATATGTCTAATCATTGATCATTCTTCCTTATAGATTCCAGTACTGCAATTATTCCATTTAGGAGTCTTTTACCCTGATTTGTTATTGACTGTAACATTTGTTTCACATCCATTGCTCCCCCTTCATTCAGGAATACTTTAAATTAACTACAGATGGGCCCAAACCACAGATTTGAGACTCATATCTGAACTTTGTCCCCTTCCTTGCATTCACTGTGAGAGCTTGTTCCATAAGGCTTTAGCTGAGCTACATGCCACTAGCCACGCATTTTGGCCAATGCAGAAACAAGAAGATGTAATATATAATGATTTTTGTAGCTGGCAGTTGCAGAGACAGCTTGTCTGGTGGAGCATAGGATATGGGTGGAGTGTCAGTAAGAAATACGTCCCTTGTTCATTCCACATTTCCTAGTGGTATCCCATGGGGCGATAGGCACTGATACAGCACAGATGGAATGACCTGTCAATAAAGAACAGGCTAGCAAGACTTATTTCTTGCCTCCAATAATGGTCTTTTCTAAATGCATCAAAGGAATGTGCAAGAAACCTTGAAAAAGAAAATTACAGGACAATTCATGCAAAAGAAAGTTTCTTCACAAAAATGACCAATATAAACCTGGCTTACAGAGCAAAAAGGTACTTCCAGTAATTTTATTTGTAAAGTAGAGTTTGGATTCCTAAGTTGTAACATTAATTTTAGGATTTTTTATTTTCTCAGAGCCCTTTTAAAAATATATCAAATTTAAATTGCCAACACTGAAAAAAAAAAATCTCTATTCAATGTCCAGAATAAATCTTGTTATTAAATCTATTTTAAAATATTCAGTTCATGATGAATATTAATTTCCTTTGGTTAGGGGCTTTAAGTTTAATTTAAACTTCATCATGCAATTTATCCTTCAATTTAGTTTTGTATTTAACTCTCGAGAAATGTCTTTTTGTAACTTCAGATTGCATTACATAATCACATTGTTCATTAATTTCTAATATATACATTTCATTAATAACAAGTCCCTATGTTTGCGAATGCATTATTATTATTATTATTCAGTATTCCAGATCAAAGCATCCCTTACTTAATAAATCATAACTATATTCTCACACAGGCTTTCTTAATGCACCTTGGTGTATTTGCTATTTTTAGTACAGAAACCAACATTTGATTCTTTTCTCAGGGAAGAATGAGAATGGGAGGGAGGAATCAATGTTGTTTAACCTAAATTGTATACTGTGCTTATCAACATCATGTTTGTAGCACTGGCTGTAGATAAAAGCTGTTTTATTTTTATTTATATCAATACTTAAAATAACTGAAATGGCCAATGACTGATTTAAACAAAGGCTTGGGTAGGTAAGCAATTTATCATAGCTGTAAACTTTATATTGCTGAAGGAACATGGAAGCAATTTTGCTGTTTTTCCAAAATCAGACTTTTCTCATGGTCAGTGTACTGTGGCATAATGAGTTGCTGTGCATTAGCATGGAACGAGTATACTTAAATCTCAGTAAGAATAAATAATGCCAACTCCACATACCTCTCTACTGCAGTGTGAAGGATTTTCTTGTTATAGTTTTCCACCACTCTATCCTGAAGCTTTTCTAGTGAAAGGGAATGGCCTGAAATTATGAATTATGTTATCCTCAGAGTGACTACAGATGCTCTAAAGATATCAGCAGTTCTATTGTGCCTTATTTGTGGTGATTTAGAAAATGAAAATGAAGCAGATTGTCACAAGAAGGCACTGATAACAGTGGCAGTATTTTTGGGATATTTCTTCTTCTTCTTCTTTTTTTTTAATATAGTGAGCAAGATATTAGGTTGGAGCTCCAGATGGGAGAGAAGCTATGACCATCTCAGTAGAGATCATGAAATCTGGAAACCCCCTTAGAAAATCCATTCCTATATCATTTTCAGGCAGTCTTTGAATATAATTGTCGGAGAGTTTACATAAACAGAACCTCATATGTGCCTATTTCTAGGCAATATTTTTGACAAGTGCTTTGAAATTACATAAATCCAGTTCTTACAGTTCTTTCTTTTCTTCACAGGTGCTGTACTTATGCTGGATGTCCAAGGGGTTAAATCATATTCTAAAAGTGCCTTTATATCTTGCATTTACCTGAATTTCCCACATACTGTATTTTATTTTTATTGACTATAGGAAGAACACTCCCTTTTTTCTGCCAATGTCTTTTGGAGGAGGACATTTAGCAGTGTCACTAATGGCTTGCAGCTTGGAGAAATTTTCTCATCCCAAGAATATTACAACAAGTGACACAGAGGTGCTAGCATCAGCAACATTATGCTTCTCACTTTCACTGCTAGTGGCATTGATGGCCAGCTTAGAGGGGGCTAGAGAATATCAAGTGAGGAGCCTAGGGACTGAGGTGGCAGCTTTTCTTCTTCTTTATTTTAGATTTATGCATTTTAAGTCACTCCTCATTGATGTCTGGGAAAGATTCCTAGCAGAAAAATGCACAAGAGAAAAAAGCAAAATTGTGGAATGCTCCCAACAAGGGTTCCTAGTGGTGACAAGGTTAAGCCAAGAAAATAATTAAATAAATATTGCAAGTGCCATTTTTGTTTTCCATTCCAAGGTGGTGTTTAACAATGAATTTACTGTGCTCAAGAATGTCTTTGCAGAGGAAGAGAACTGATGTTTCTCATTTGTTCCTCTTTATTCTTTATAGAGAGCAGGAAGAGTCATTAATATATTAAGTTATTCTTCATTCTCTAGTAAGGAAAAATCAACCAAAATTTGCTTATATCTGTTTTTCTCACTCTTCCTATATATACCACAACTTTTAAAAAATTATCACAGATGACAGATGGCAGTGATAGATTCACCCATAGGCCAGATGGACTAGAGGCCTGTGGCAACATGAGCTAGAACAGCACCAAGTAGTCAAAAAGAGAAAAGTGATTGCCTTAAGATTAAAGTGAGCTTTGCAAAATGTGACTCCCTCAGTCATCTGAGGTGAGGGATTTTTTTTTTTCTTCCTAACGAGTGGTAGATTGTCTTCAAAGCTTGTTCTTTTGGCTACAATAACTAAGAGCAGGGATAGTGCAACATGCTTTCCATTGCTGAAGCACGTGACACAGATTTTCAATTAGGAAAAGTGGGATTCTGCTCTTCTCTAAAGACAAATTTTGTTCATGATTTCTTTATCAGCTAATCATATGCATGTTTCAATGTCCTGTGGTGCAAGAGACTAGGACTAATATTTAAGTACTTATTCTAATGATTCAAGAAGAAGAAGATGATCACCTACACGTAATGAATGGTTCCAGTTCCCCTTGCTTGATGTTTGTGTGTATTTGCTACAAACCAGAATATGATTTTGGTCAGACTCCTGAGTTTGGCAGTACAAGCTGGGCTGCTGCATTTGGTGTCACACCATGGTAGGAGGGATGAACATTTGTGACTGCAACCTTGTCAGAGTGTCAGCAAGGCCAGGAGTACTGCACCCTTGGACTCAGAGTAGGGCAGAGGACTTGTGGCAAGATATAGGAAGGACCTGTCACAGCTTGAGGAAAAAAAAAAAAACAGGAAGAATTAGGTATGTTATTATGCAGATATACACTACTGGACTACAAAAATGCCTGGAAAAGTGAGGGCGAATGTTTTCAAGTCTTCAATAGATAGAGATTAAGACAGTTTTTATTTCTCCTCTGGATGACATGAGAGTATTATTTGATCAGCAAGCTATTTTCTACATAGTGATTTCATTTAAAATAATATGGAAGAAAATAACACTCTTTAACTCTGATTATTGATTAATAACCAGTACTGGATATTGCTTAGAGTTTTTTGGTATATTGGCTTTTCTGAAACGGGATACAAGATGAGTGTACAGTAGTTTGGGATTTTTTTTCCTGTTTACTGTAAAAATTCATACATGAGCCAAACTTTTATGTGGCTGCCACTTTGGAAGAGAAACGTGTCTTGCATATTGACTGGTAAATCCACAACCATTAGTGCCACTAGCAATAAACAGCCACGAAAGGAAGCTCACTTTAACTGTCAGCATGCTGGCGATGGAGAGACTTTATTTTGTAACAAAAAATTCTCCAAACTTTCTTTTCAGATCAGCAACTCTTTAAAATGTTGTGAAAGCCTTTTTAGCATTCAAGAGCTTTTACATTTGTGCTATTCAGATCAAATAATGCGGTAGATGTTTCCTTTCTTCATGTGATTTGCCTTGGAAATTATGTTGAGTTGCAGTTGCCTTAACCTGCTTGGAGACAGTTGTTTCTAAGGTTAGCTACATGACAACGCAGTGTTGCTTAGCCAGGAGCTTGGCAAATCTACAAAGCAGGACCCTGGAACATCCTAGCAAGTGCCCAGCTCCACTGCATGTAGCCAGAAAGGATTGCAGGGACCTTTCCAGGCAGCGTTAAAAAGTGGCACCACGTGGGCCAAAGAAAGCAGAAATGTCCTCCAGGGGCCATAGGCGGCACTAAAGGGTGTCAGGCGTGCTGTGACTCCCTAGAGAGAAAGTGTTTCAGCTGTTAATTGGTGTAAGAAAAAATCTACAGGCTTTGCAGATGTTCACAATGTATTTCAAGGGTCCAGTTCAACCATTTTCTTTATCAGATGTTCACAATGTATTTCAAGGGTCCAGTTCAACCATTTTCTTTATCAGTGTAAAGCAGAGCAATTAAGTAAAGGCAGTGTCACTATTATGGTGGCTCTGCTCTCATTTTGTGTTCTCGTAACACCGTAATCACAGTCCTAATTTACACCGCAGCACACACTGTGAATCCTGTCCAGGACATTTTATGTCATTTTCCTTGTCTTATTTTGTAGTCTTTTATACGGGAGCATTCTGTGACAAAACACACAGCAACCAGTATAACAAACACTTTGACCACAGAGCAATTTCTGTTGGGGTGGATGTGGTCTACAGGCTCTGAATCACATTTGTTGAGCAAGGAGCCATAGTGCTTCAGGACATGGTGGCCCTCTGGAGCAGAATAACCTTCTGCTGGAGGTTGTCACAGCAGCTGCACTGGCTGCCAGGAAGCAGTCAGTTGCCTTAGCTGGTGCAGTTTGCAAACCAGTGTTTCAACACCCTTTCAGAGGCAGTTTAGATTGTTAGAAGCCCTGTGCATTGGAGTGGCTAAGGTGGGAACAGGATGATTTTTAGTGCCTTTGCTATGGGAATGGTAGCCTTCAGCAGAGCCAGGAAAACAAACAGCTGAGGTTGATGATGTTTTATAGCTACAGCAGTGAGTTACCAGCAGTCATCTGTTAGAGCTCAAGCACCCTACAGACTGTAGCAGAAGGTAGAGAAAGAAAAAGCCCTTCTGTGGGCAGCAGTGTTAAAAAAGCCTGATTTTCTACAGAATTCTTGTGCTGTTTCCATTAAATACTCCTCCACTAGCACTTTCCTAGCTGTTTCACATACCACAATGCTCGTCTCTCAGCTTTCAGTATCCCCCCAGAATGGTCCTTCTGATCACATAACTGCAATTGCAAATTCTTTCACAGAATAACAAACCAAAAAAAAAAAAAACATAATGAGCATGAAAAATATTTTATGGCCTGATTCTTCAACTGATTCAAAAGCTTAGTACTATTATTAGATTTTTAAAAAGTCTGTTGAAGTGGCTTTTTCGATAGGAATGGTGTTTTTAACTAAATGAAGTTAAAAGTGTCAGCTAGCCATTGAGTTCTGAGCTATTTGGAGGAAGGAAGCATCCTATGACCATCTTAAAGCCTATCCTGGCATAACAGCAGACGCTTCTATTTTATGGTTTAAAATACTGTGTAAAAAAAAATATTTGTTTTAGTCTTTGAGAGAAAAAAAAAAGTCTTTTGTTTTCATTTCCAGAGGGAAAAGAAATATTTCTAACTAGCTCTATCCAGTTTGCCTCTGCAGAAATAAAGACATTTAGGCTGAAACAAAACTAGGAAAATAGATGGTCGAGGATGGAGTTTCATGAAGTATCATACACCTGTCTAAACACAGTAACTCTCACAAAACTGCAGTGCTGCAACTTTTCTAATACCATGGTAACTCACTTCACACCTGCCAAAAGAAGTAGACTTGAAGCAATTGGTGTCCCCCCTCACAAGTCTGTTTTCTAGTGTACTTACCAGCATGCAGGTGTTTCTGCTTTTTCATACTTGACTTTTTGGAGACAAAAAGCTGCAAAATGCTGGTGGATGAAAAACTGGACATGAGCCACCAATGTGCAATGACAGCCATCCTGGGCTGCATCAAAATATGCGTGGCCAGCAGATGGAGAGAGGTGATCTTGCTGCTCTACTCAGCCCTGGTGAGACCTCACCGGGAGTCCTGTGTCCAGCTCTGGAGCCTCCAGCACGAGAAAGTTGTGGACCTGTTGGAGTGTGTCCAGAGGAGAGCCATGAAAATTATTAGAGGGCTGGACCACCTCTCAGATGAAGACAGGCTGAGAGAGTTGGGGCTTTCCAGCCTGGAGAGGAGGAGACTCCAGGGGGACCTTATAGTGACCTTCCAGTACCTGAAGGGGCCTACATGAAGGCAGGGTAAGGTCTGTTCAAAAGGGTTTGTAATGATAGGACAAAGAGTAATAGTTTTAAACTAGGAAAGGATAGATTTAGACTGAATATCAGAAAAAAATATTCTTTAATATAAGAATGACAGATCACTGGAATGAGCTGCCCAAAGAGGTGGTGGAGGCCCCATCCCTGGAATCATTCAAGGTCAGGCTTGATAGGGCTCTGGACAACCTGACCTAGGTAGAGGTGTCCTTGCTTGTGAAGGGAGATTGGACCAGATGACCTCTAGAGGTCCCTTCCAGCCTAAAACATTCTATGATTCTAAGATGAGACAATCTGCATTTTGATTGCTTAAGACTGATGAAGAAGCTGGATCCCAGTATATATACGATAGACCACTTAGTGAAAAAATCATTGCAAAAATAGCTTATTTATTTCTGTTTTTCTGTGTTTGTATTAAGGTCAAGAATAACTTCAATTTATTTCCATTTATGCGTATGTAGCTGTTGAATCTTCCAAAAGAATTGGAAAAGGAAGATAAGAGAAGGAGGGAGAGGGAGGCGTAGCAGGGAGAGAATGAGGGTATGTAAATGTAATAGAGACATAAAATACGACTTCTTTGAGACAGATGAAGAACTAAGCACAAAACAATAATAGTGGAAAAGACAGCATGGAGAAGTTTGAGAAAGGAGTATGGAAATAAAGCTTTCTATTTTAAGTTTCAGATTTAGTATGTGTTGTATGCAGTGACAGACACAATCCAGTATGAATAATATTTACTTCTATTACTTTAGCTTGCAGTCATGGATAGAATGGTAATGTCTGAAGAGGTGGAAAGACAGAACAAAACGGTGTCTGTCCTAGCATATTTGCAACCTGGAGTTAAAACAAAAGACAACATATGATACAAAGAACACAAGGAAATGCTCAGACAGCAGTACCTGAAGGTTTTAAACAGGCCTAACTCATGTTAGCTGTTTCTAAATATGACAGAGCAGAAGGATTTGAGGAAGAATTTGAAGGACAACAAGAAAGTGGGTTTGGAGACAGTTACTGGAAAGTCTTCTCAAGCGTGAAGAGCAATAGAAAGAAAGACCCTGCGTTAAGAGTTAAGAGGCAGTTTTGGCCTAGTGGCTAGTAGGTCAGGAGTCATGAGTAAACTTTCAAATGCATTTTGATAGTGTCAAGACAATGAGGTGGAAAATAACCTTGAAAATGGAGATGACTAAATTGTGTTTGAGTCTGAAGTCTGAACATGCTGGTGGAGTACTAGAGGAGTGAAAGGGCAGAAGAATTAGGTTGAAATTTTATTTTTACAGTGCTAATTTCAATGCACACGAGCAGCACAAAACTGCATTCATCAAGATCAAAGAAACAGAAATACAGTAACAGAAATATGAAATATTGAGGGTCTGGGCAAGACTTTCAACTAGGTGTTTGGATGAAACCTGTATTGAATAGTTTTTGTAGAAACAAGTATTGAGTTGTAGCCTTGGGGCCAAAGAAAGATCTGAAGTAAAGAATGGTGCTCTGTTTATGGTACTGAATAAGACATAAAAAAAAGTGGGGCTATTAGAAATTACTTATCAGGAACATAGCACATCTTAGCACAAGATGCATTAATACAAGAAGTCCTCAGTAAAGTGAGTGGAATAAAACATGTTCACAGTTGTGTTGGTGTTTGGATACTTGAGACAGGAACAGATGCTAGGAGCAGAAGTCATCTGAGGACTATGTAAGACCTTGCTGGAGAAGACTTTGAAATTCAGATCTTTTGTTCATGGCAACTGCAAAAAAAAGACAGTTAAGCCCAGGAATCCTGTGCCACTCTTTCATCGTCAGAAGGGTGATGTTACTAAAGCTTTATCAAAGTAGCCACAGATTTTTCCCAGCAAGGGAGGCTCAGAACCACAGACATGAAATGATGTTAAGAGCTGGGCTGAAATATGCTCTGGTAAATATTTCTGACAGCCCTGAAAGGCATTAAACATCTTTCTGTGGTGTGCAATGAAGTCTTCTGGAATATCACCAGCAAATTGATTTTCTTGTGATTATTGGGGTGTGTCAGGAGTTCCAAGGCAGAGAAACATTTTAGCCTATTTTGGCAAAATGTTCTGAATCCAGTATTTGGGGGCTTTATGTGGACATTCTTGCAACTAGCAGGATTAAAATGAAAATTTGTCACAAAAATGTGCTATACATATTGAAGCTACACTGAGAATGTAAGGAGGAAAATGTAACATCTGATGGTGGTAGAAGAATGAAGAGTGACTCTTTATAAATTTCTGCTTGTTTTTAGAAACTTAATATTTTTTACTCTATCTTTGCTAACATTCTAAATACCAAAGTACATTTTAAATTGTAAAGTTCTGTGTATTAAAAAAAAAAAGGTAATTTATTGAACAGAGCAGGAAATTAGTCACAGTTGAAGTTTTTTAAAATAAAGGTTGGTGAACAGTTTTACTGAAATTTTGAATATACTTAACCAGCTTCTGTGAAGAAGATCAAAGATATTTTGTTCTGAAAGCTTGTAGCTGGCTTTTTTCATTCTTCATATAGATATTCCTATGTATTGTGCATGTGAACTGACTATAGTGGTAAGACTAAGCGATTGCTATTTCAGTTAAACATAATATTCTCTTAAAGTGGATAATTATCAACATTGTTTTCTAGATGTTACTACAGGTTTTATTTTGCACTGTCAATAATTTTCTTTGCCCATTTTTCTCTACTTGTTTTCTAAAAATGTTTGTTCAGAAGTGACTTTTTTATGCCTTATGCAACTATTGAATGTCATGATCTGGCCAGAAAGCAAAGGAAGATAGGTAAGAATTGATCATTCTGAGCAATTCTGCTGTTGAGTTCAAAATATAGGTATTACAGATGCACAAATTCTGCACATTTTTAAAAAATATTGGCTACACAATTGTGTCTAAAATCTTAAAAGAGGCATTTACTTTAGGTCTGTCAGTCTTATTTTTGTTTTCAACAGACTTACAAGTACTCAAATTTCTGTTTGCAGAATGATCCAAGATAAGTACGTCACATGCCTGAATATTCACAACTGGGAAGGTACATATTTATAGAATAAGACTGTCAAGACAGTGGGAGAACAGAGTCCTCAGGACTAGTTCTTAAGTCAAATCACTGGGACTGCTGAAATAGCTGGATAAAATTCCTTTAGGCGTTTGACTGACAAAAATATTTTTTTCAAGAACTGACCAAATCAAAGTGACATCTTAATACCCACAGAACTATTCCTTGCCTTTGTTCCGGTTATGTACGTGTGTCCCCACACGTGCACATGCACAGAAATTCAATCCTACATAATTTCTTCTGACTTTTTGCAGGTGTACAGCTGTAAACTAAGCAAAGTGTAGAGCAAGGGAATTCAGGATTAGAGTTATCACAGAATCATGGAATGGTTTGGGTTGGAAGGGACCTTAAAGATCATGTAGTTCCAACCCCACTGCCATGGGCAGGGACACCTCCCACAAGACCATGTTGCACAAGGCCCCATCCAACCTGGTCTTGAACAGCTCCAGTGATGGCCATCCACAACTTCCCTGGGCAACCTGTTCCAGAGTCTAACCACCCTCATAGTGAAGAACTTAATTTCTAACCTAAACCTACCCTCTTCCATCTTGAACCCATTACCCCATGTCCTTTTGCTACAAGCCCTTGTTGAAAGTCCCTGCCCAGCTTTCGCGTAGACCCCCTTCAGCTCTCTCAAGCAAATGGTTCACAGCTAAGAAACCAGGCCCCAGCTCTTGTGTACAGGTGTTGATGAATGTTAATCTTTGCTTCCAGTCTCAAGGTTCAGAAATCAGTCATTCGAGACTCTGTTGGTTTGTATAGGAACAACCCATTTTGTGAACCAAACCCCTGTCTTCTCCTTTGTTGCAGACCACTGACAAAACAAGTAATGTTTCTCTTTTCTTTCTCTGATGAAGCCATATTATTTTAAGGCATGGAGAATAGAAAAAAAAAATGTATTTTCTGTCATTATTACTTGTTACCTGGATTACTGCTTATAATTTACATGATTATGTCTAAATAAATTAAATTTGTTAAAATGAGTGATTAATACAGCAAGTTAAGTAAACCAGCTGAAGGAGAACAATCACTATTAATGAAAGAAGATGACAGAATGCATTGGAATAATTCTTTTTTATTTTCTAATTAATGCTATTCTTTTCTTTCTTCTTATTTTTCTTTCTTCTTTTGGCAATACCTTACTTAAATATTCTTGAAAATCATTGTTTTTAAACTGAATAAGGACAGCGGTGGTAGGCATTTCTGAGATTAATAATTTGCAATTTTTTGTGAAATCTTGGTATGCAAAATGGCAACACAAGGTCATATATCATGCCTCTAATAAATAAAAAAATGGCTGCAGTACAACCAACAGATAAACTGTTGTCATACAGAGGCTGACAGCATTTATGAATGGAAATATTTGCAAAACTTCATTAATTTTACCTTTATCTCCACAGTAGCACATACACGAACTGTCCACTTTGGCTACTATGATAACACCTTTGAAACTTCATGTTCCCTCACAAGAGTTTGTGGGGAACTGTCTCATTTCTTCTTTTTCTCAAAATTCTGTTCTGCTCTGCTTAAAGAGAGTGACTCATATAGCCTCTGTCCATTCCCATTTCGTGGAAAGTTATTACAGAATTTGTAAGCAGATACAGTAAAGTGCGACTCTGTGTGGCTTCTGAAAACACAGAACAGAAAACACAAGGTGAAAGGTAAGCAAATGTGCTTTTAAGCACTGCAAATACTAGCTCAGACTGTAAGCTAGTTCATACCTTAAAGGGAAATAATGTTATAAATATAGAATCATTGAATCATAAAACCATAGAATCATTTAGGTTGGAAAAGACCTTTAAGATCATTGAATTCAACCATTACCCTAAGTCTACCGAGTCCACCGCTGTATGTGCGTTGTTCATAGGGTTTAGGAAAAGAGTGTCTGGAATGGCCCTATCTATTATTTTTGCACAGATACTCATGGACAAAGCATTTTAAAAAATACTAATTTAATGACACCTTTTGCTTAAGGGTGTGTTTATGCATGTAATCAGATTTCCTGAATGGGATGTCAGCCACTGTCCAGAAGGTGGTAGGAATCTTGGTTCCAAATGTCCCTTGCAGTAATGACTTCAGCTGTATCAAATGAGATTATTTGAACTGTTCCAGTGAATTTTTATAACTCAGCTGGGCTATGGTCCAGTGTGACTCTCCAGCATATACATGAACTGTTGCTGTTGACTATCTTGACTTCTGTGTAGAAAATTTCCTATTTTAACTAAATACAAAATACTGTCCCGTGTGATCATTTCTGCATCTTCGGGAGCAGTTGCTGATGATTATTTGAAATAATATTTATAGAGTTGGGACAATTCTAGAGCAGAAACTGCCTGGGGGAGTCCCTGAGACTGCCAGTTTCTTCACCCAGGGAGTTAATCAGCACATCTTAAGCACAAAAAATAGTGTCTAGTAATTGAGCTAAGCACAGCAGGAGCTGCCTGGGGGAAGTGGCTGTCCAAAATTCCCACCTGGAGAGTTCCTGTAAGGGTTAGTCAAATGCTTTGTTGTGCAGTTCAGTCAATCACCTTCTTTCAAGTCAGTATTTGTATCAAATAAGCCCAGGGAACCATTTGTCTCCCCTGTGCAGGGACTAGCTGAGGAGTTCCCATGCCACCCAGGCAAGTGGTGCCTAAGTGTGCTGGCTCTGCACACAGGTACAGCCCTTACACCCAGACACAGGAACAGGAACTGTGCCCAGTTCTGCAACAGGAACCTGAATTTTCTTCCTATATCAAAACTTTAACTTAAATCCCATGGATTTGTCACAAGTAACAGAATTTCAGAGAAAAGGCAGAGTCCCTCATTGTGATTATTACATTTCATCTCTTTCAAAAAAATTCAAATTGTGACAAGTAAACTTACCAGTGTTCTGTCTCTCAGGGGCTATACTCTTATCACTGAAAATGTACAGATATTTTAATATTGATTTTAGCAGGTTCCTAAAACACATTCAAACTCTTGGGTCATTATAGATGAATACCTATAACACTAATGACTACTTAACCATTAACACTGTAATTTAAGGTATTTTGTAACCATGATCACCACTGAATGTAGATGGCATTATGGATTGCACATAATACAAAGGTCAGCAGCTGCTGTCCAGTGGAAGGTTATACCCAAACTCATCTAAATGTAGCTGCTCACCTCTCACTTCCATAGGAATTTCCTTTCATTGTGCAGGTGCAACTAGAACTGGCACATCCAGGTTTTTAAAACTCTAATTCAGAATAGGTGCAAGCTTGAAAAGGTTTACTGTCACAACTGCTTTCTCTCTCAAGGCCCAGAGAAATTCCATAGTACCTTAAAATTAAGAAGATTTAAGGATGTCTATTTGTTTATTATGATGAGAGATTCCAACTGTATTTCTCTAAAAAGACATTTTATAAAAAGAATTTTAAATAGTTTGTTTGTGTTCAAATATTGATAAATATTCTGTGAGGTGTTTTAACAATAAATGCATGATTGATGTTTGAAATTCTTAGGGATTACAGTTGTTCATTTCTTCATATTTACTTGCTCCAGCAGGCTCATTTTAATTGTTTCTGTGGTAGAAGTCACTGAGTATCAAATTAAAAAATAATATGGTAATTCAGTTGTCCTGTGAAGAATTAATTTGTTAAATTTGGTCATGAAATCCAGTTCTTAAAGTGTGAAATAGTGACATTTTAATCCTGCAAATGTCAAATCATTTAACTATGAAGTATCTGCTGATGTCTTCGTAGTATACAGTCCCATGTTTTATGCTGTCGGCCCTAAAGACAAAGATTTAAACAAAGTTATCTCATAGCAAGTGCAGTGAAGTTCATTATAAGGTTCAAGGTACCACAAAAATAAGTTATTAAAGTTGTTAGGGAGAAGCACAATATTATTTGGAAGCTGAAATTCTGCCATATTGAAGAAAGAGAAAATATTTATCTTGAAGGCCAGTCTAGAATGTATTCAACCATCTTTCAAAGAGCCCATGGGTTTGCTGTGTCATATACAGTCCCAAGGGAGATACATTGTCATAGGCAAGGTAGTCAAAGGGCAAGAAACTGTAATTTATTTCTTGTCTGTTACCAGTTTACTTCCACACAGATGAAATGTTGCTCTCACTGAAGTCAGTAACAAAATCTCTGTCAAGAATGCATGTATTTGGGTATCTTTGTGCATGCGCTTGTGTATATGTGTGTATAATTATGCACACACACCAGCAGGAAAAGTTTGATAAAATAATTTTACCCGTTTTAAAAAATAGGAGGTATGATGCCATGATTTCTGCCCATGTAGTCAGCGTTAAGTGATTGAATATGCTGCTGCATTTCAAGTCTTGTAGGCCAGCACAAAGTATGTGTGCATCTTATATGTTAGGTAGGTTATTTGTATATGAACAGTGCAATTACAAACCAAATGTGTTATTTTTATGTGTATGGAGTGCTAACATCTTACACATATACTTCAGAGTGCTGCTGTGAGAAACTGAAATGGTCAGTGTGCTGCCAAGTGCCACCCCTGTTCTGAGCACGTTGTCTGTAAAAGCAAAGTCGTGAACCTTTTTACAGCTGATAGTGAACACAGTATTGCTTTGCAATAGTGAGAACAGAAGTGAAGCACTGGAAAACTATATCGGATCTTCAAAGGACCTGCCTTTATTTAGACACTTAATTTCACTTAACTTTTATAAGTAAGCACTGTGCCTATGGCTATTAAAGCTGAGAATCACCCTGGTTGCAGCTGAAGCATACTGTCTTTTGGCTCTTGCGTGACATGTTCTTCTGGAAGGCACAGCATAATCAATCCATAGTCAAAGAAGGTCAGTGTTACTTTGAAGCATAGGGCAGGAGAAGAAGGTTATGAGGATCAAGCCACTAATAGCAGAGAAAGGAAGTTAGCACGAGAAGGAGATTTAGAGGCACTGCCAAGCAAAAGCAACTAAACTCAGGCAAGTGCACTCAGAAATAATGCTCCATCTTATGAACTTGACAGTTTAACTCCACAAAGGTTCTATGGCAAGAGTGAAGGAATATTTGAGAAAAAAAAGATGTCAGAGAACAAAGGAAATCATCTAACAGAAAAGGCAACAAAAAGACAAAAGAAAGAAAAAAAGAAGGAAAGGAATAAAACAAGGAGAGTTTGAGGAAGGAGAGCAAGTTTTTGTCCTTTTTGCCAAAATCAACATATCTTCTCACTCAGGTCTGGGGTTCTGTCTAGAGAGCAGCTCAGTAAAGATGACATGAGGTCTCTCATGTTGTGTTGCAGGCAACCATTTCTTGCATTTACATCTAATTCAAAATTCTTTTGCTTTAGAAAGTGAGCACTGCAGACAGCATCCACAGGTGTATTTATAGTCCAACACATCACCAATTATTTAATTTACATTTCCATAGTAACTATTAGCTGAATCCTGGCAAAGAAAATATGTGCAGTCTTTGTTCAACAGTTACACTGCCACATACTCGGAATTGTTCAGTTGTATGCAGCAGTTTAAAAATACATCGCACGGGGCTTTTTTCCTACTGTTATTTCATTCTGTCATGGTAACACCCAAAGTTCCTGGCTATAAAATATATGCAACCACAGGAAATGGTTATTCTCCAACCTACTTAATCTACAGTCCAGATTTATAATAAGATGCAAAAGGCATGCAGATACATAAGGGGGGAGGACCTAAGGGAGGGGATAAGGTGACAATAACCTTAGTGTTAAAGTATGTATAAAGTGATTACATATGGCACAGATAACACTCGGCGCCCCTCAAGCCACGTGCCAGTGACCGGGCAGCATTGTGGTACGAAAAGCTGTGAGGGAATTAGTTGAGACTGGAAGAAATGGTGACATAGAATTTGTTTATCATAAAACTTACATTCATGTGGAAGTTGAGGAATACTAGTGAGAATTAGGATTACCACCACAAAGAAAAGTAACTAAGCTCTTTTACAATACTAAGAAGAATCTCGTGGGTCTTGTTTTCGTAGAAAGCACAGACCAAATGGACAGTGGTGCTACAGCACAGGAGTGATCAGGATAATCAGATTGTACTTTCAATAAGACATTGGCAAGCTTGTAAAAGGTATCTTTGGTGCTCATTTTCTGCTAATCACTGAGGTGAAGAGTGCATTCAGGCCCTGTTGAAGTCAAGGGTGAAAAAAGGTGACTTTTTTTATGCTGGGAAGTGTCTCTGGAAAGGCAAGTTCTTCTTTTCACCATCACCTATCATCCCCTCACTGACCATGAAAAGAAGCAGTTGCCTCAGGTAATTATGTGTACAGGAAGAAATTTTCACTGCTTTCTGAATATCACCAATAACACGTTTAAGTGATTTACTGTACCTTGTAATTGGTTTTCCGAAAATATGAATATTTTACTGCCACTGTGGCAACTCCTCACAGCATCTATAATAGTGACATTCTGCAGGACATGATTAATGAGTTTTATTTTTTGCTCTGTCTAGAAAGTAAGAAGGTTAGAAGTTTTAAAATGGTTTTATTTTTGAGAGCATGCATAAAGATCATAAAGCTGCATCTGATTGTGTGCTTCTCTGAAGGGCCAAGCAACCAAAATAAGCCAGCAAATGTTAGAAACAAGCAAGAGGAAACCCATTATGCTTAAAGTAATGGCATCTTTGTAGCTCATTTGGAAAGAAGTAATTAGCCTATCTCTGAGTACATGATGTAAAAACAGGAAAGCAGAGAAGAATGTCCATGAATGTTGAAGTCTACTTTACTGCAGTGGATACTTTGATATCCCTTAAAAATACATGTGGGACAAAATACTATATAGGTGAGGTGAGGTTTTTGGTATTCTGTGAAAAGTGAAAGAAAATTAGCTTGATAAAGTATATTGGAACTGAGATGATTTCAACCTCTGAGTTTGATACTTGCCCTGAAAGGTTTACAACCTTAAGAAGATAGGTTGTTATCCATTTCTTCTTGATTACAAGCTGAAAAAAATAGATGTTGATAAAATAAACCCTTTCTGTGGAACACTCTTTATGCTGTTTTAAAGAATCTAGCTTCTAGTTCACATTAGGAAGGGTTCTTAAATGGTAATTGTAATAACATGAGTAATTTCAGGTTCCTTAGCATCCAATGCAATTCACAATCCTAGATGAGGCACACGTGCTTTCTTATATAATGCAAAAGGAACACTTTAAGCATAAATAAGGATTTACTGCAGGAGAAATACAAAGGAGAAAAGTGTTTGCATCCTGCCTGTGACAGGTAGCTAACCTCTCTGAGCCAGAGATAAGCAGCTCTTTCATAACAAGAAACTGAGCTTACTTATTTTAGCATTCAAAGTGAAATTGTTTATTGCAAGAGACAACTGGAAGAGCAAGTCCTAATGTCCTTTTAATGACTAGACTGGTAGTTTGGGTACTTATGAAGGAAGATGTAAGAAAGCTAAGCCCTGACCTTAGTGCTTTGTTTTAATAACAACGGTAGGTGGTTCTGAGTTGGCTTGACCACTATGCCCCATGGAGATAATCTGAATTTGCATTTGCTAATTATTTCCGAGCTAGTTCATAGTCACATTTGCCTCTACTACTATATAGCAGACAGTCTGATTAGAATAGTCTGTAAAGCTTTGGAATATTTGAAGGAAAAGACAAAGACAGAGAGGCAGATGGAAAATAAGATAAAAAAAAGCAATGGGGGATAATATATAACAGATCATCCAGACCAACCTGATCTTTGTCTTTGTTAGCATAGCAAGCATTACAGGCAAAAGAAAGAGAGCAAAATCTTAAAGGATAATTTCACCTGCCCCTAAATATAGTCTTCTGGGGAAGAAAGAGCACGACACAAGAGCTGTAAAGCAACAAAAAAAATGTTTAACAGGGTGACTGGCAGAAAGAGAACAGTGTTGCTGGAAGAAGGTAGCTAGCATAATTCCTCAAGGATAGGTCTTGAGACCAATTATATCTAATACTTTTATTGGTGACCTTGGCAAAAGGAGTAGCTGTGCACTGATGAAATCTGCTGATTATACAAAGCTGGGAGCAGCAATCAATACAGAGGAGCATCAGAATATCATACAGGAAGAACTGGATGACCTTGAGGACTGGAGCAATAGGAACAGGAGGACAACATGTAGCACCAAGTGCAAGGGCATGCACCCAGGGACTAAGGAGGACGGCTGCCATAAGCTGGTGCAACAGGTGCAAACGAGAAAGGAGGGCAATTTTATGAGTGCAAGTCAGCCTCAGAATGTCTGTGAGCCACTTAAAGGATATGACTGTCAGAAAAGTACATACAATTTCCAGTGATGCTAGAGTATATTCAAATATGCATCACAAGCTCTTTAGGAAGGACAGGCAG
>NW_008610089.1:0-4645 GCF_000691845.1 Merops nubicus
CAGGAATGAGGACTTGCTTCTCACATCCTGCAATTCATGTACTCGTGCAGCTAACGTCGAAGTGGGTTTTCCATCCTCCTTCCTCATGCCCTATCCCTGGTCACAGAAGTAGAACCAGAAGGTGGCATGTGGGGTGTACTTCCCATATTCTCTCTCTTGGGCAGAGAGAACGTCTGCTTCCAATATCTAAGACATGGGCCCATACAGATGGAGTGTAGGACATGTCTTCTTCAGTTTTCTTGACCTTTCAGGACAGTTCTTCCACAGCTTAAATGCAGGCCTGTAGGGAGGAGTAGAGGCTTCCTTCACATTGCCAGTGTTGTTCAGCCAATTCATCCACTGTTTGTCCGTGGCAGTACCATCCTGGAAGAACAGCCAATGAGTTTGCATATGATGGTGGTACACCTTGCAGAAACATCTGCCACATGGTTGGTGTGCACTGGATTTCATCTGGATCTCGATGATCTCTGCTCATCATTGTGGTATTTATGATTAGAATTCCAGCACAGCCAGTTCTCTCAGGTACTGGATACTTCTTTCCATGTTCGTCCACTTGACTGGGTGTCTCTTCTGCTGACCGCTTGCCTAACATAAAATGATATTATCAGGCAGACCAGCAACCAAATTCCTCCCTCTGCTACCACATTGTACATCAAAGATCCAAAGTGCCAGAGAACTGGAAGGAGGAACAAGTGAATGCACTCATCCACTGCAAAGAAGAGGAGCAAGCTGGCCAAGGAACCATGCTGTGTGAGATGGAATCAGTCAGACAATCAGTCCAATTATAGATTAGTTTTCTAGATAGAAATTCATGATCTTGCTCTGCCATCCTGGGAGCTCCACTTATTATGAGGAATCAGGAAGTCCTTTCTGTAACCAGAATCCACACATGCACTGTGTAAGCAGGCCTCCCAACCCTACTGAAAGGGGAGTCAGTTCTTATATAATTGGCTTTTTGCCCCACCTCCAAGTTAATGTGGAAGGTGGGGGCACCTGGTGGTGATCTCCTAATCAGTTCCCACCCAAGACTGGCCAGACCCTGGGTGAAAAGCATTCAAGAGGGTCTTTCTTTGCCTGGTTGTGGACATCATCCATATGTCAACCTTCATTCAGGGCTGGGGGTTTAACCCCAGCACTTCATTGCTGTGTAATATCTTCCTTGAAGGGGTACCCTTCCTTTATGCTTGACAGGAGTCACCTCCGAAGTCTGAGGGCTTGTGTCTGTTTCCCAACTGCCTTGTCAATGTCCCCTTCCCTGCACAGGGATCCCAGCTGCTTGGCCTCCTTCCCCTCAAGTTCTAAGCTCCCAGCCCATTGTTCCAGCATCAAAGCAGCCGGGTGACAATCTGCTCTTTGGGTAGAGAGATGAAATGTATTTTGTATATCTTGCAGCTTGTTTAGGGACAAGGATAAGGTGACCACCTCTGGTTCTTCCTCCAGTTCCTGCGATGGCCCCGGTTCATCATCATCCCTCACTACAGACTGATTTCTCTTTGTATTTGTTCTTCTGTGTTGGGGTAAATGATACAGTCACAGGTTGGTTCTGCAGGTTAGCTGCAGCACCTGCTGGTGTGTTTGTAGGTCCAGAGACCTCCTCTTTCCTTGGTAGGCATTGGCAAGGCCCCAACACATTGCTGTGATTTGTGTTTCTCAGGGACGGCCAGGTTGATAACATACCTTTTGAAAGTGCTTTACCAGTTTTTGGGGACTCTGCGCTTGTTCAGGGGTGCAATTCCAGAACATTGGAGGTGACCATGGGCCTAGGCACTTGCCCATATTTTCCCATACACTCTGCCACTCATAACTATCCAGTCTTGGGGTGGATCTCCAGGTGATGTTCTTAGAGAAGAACTGTATAATCAATCCTAAGCATAACTTGACAAGCATTCAAAACATGTAGCACTGAGAGCATGCTGACCTGGATGTTCCAAGGATAGCCAAAGTTCTCAAAATCTGAAAGAGTCTTCTCCCCTGTCTTTTGCTGATTGCATCCTCCAGTAGGAAGGATACTATCATCAGTAAGCAGCACACAGGCCAGATGTTTCCCTCCAATTCTAAATTATACATGGATAATATGAGGTAGCTAACCGCCAAAGGAACAAAAATTGATACATTCACTCACTGTGTAGGATAAAGTGAAGACAGGAGCAAACCAACTTAGTAGCTACATAACCAGTCCAATTCCAATTGCATAGCGATAGCCAAAAAGCAGTACCATTATTACAGATGAAATCCTCACTTTGCTCCCAGTTGTGTTGGTGTCTCACCATCGCTCAGAGCTCTGCCCAAAATGGACATTGGGGGAGCCCTTCCAGTAATGGGAAACCAAACACTGTATACTCACTACATAGATAAGCTCCCCCAATCACTGCAAGCAGAGCCTGTCTTTATGCTGTTAACTTGGAGGTGGGACACCTGATGTTAATGCCAAAGGCAGCAGCATCTGGTGGTGATCTAATTGGTTCCCACCCAAGTCTAGCTAGGCCCTGGGTGAAAACCAGTCAGGAAGGTCTTCCCTGCCTGGTTGTAGATATCATCCATGTGTCAACCCTGATTCAGGGCTGGGGGTTTAGACCCCAGTACTTGATCCTGTCTCACCCACAGATTGGGTGAGATCACTGAAAAATGATAAGGCCGCATACATATACCCATTTAACCTCATTGCCAGTGATACAATCATATCATAAGTTGCCATCATCCAGTAAAACAAGATGAGACCCCTGACCCATTTCCCAGAGATGACAAACACCATCACAGGGATAATATAAAGGACATAAGGATTAACAGAAGACAACCATGCAAGGAAATTGGCTAACGTTGTGGAGATGCACTATTTAACAGATACAAAAAATAAAAGAATTTGTATAACAAAATTATTTTGACATGCTTTGGTCAGATTTTCTCATCTCAACCCTTTGTGCCCCACGTTGGGGGCCAAAAAGACTGGTGGTTTAGCTTCCGCTGGGAACCTCATAGCAGCCACTTCCCCACCCCCCAAATGGGAGGGAGAAAAATACAAACCCCCATGGGCTGAGATAAGGAGAATTTAATATAACAACACAAAAGGAACAGTAAACAACAGCAGTACTGATATATATAACAAAAGGGTACAAACAAAAGAGATCACCGCACATTCTCCGGATGGCATCTTCAGCACCCCTGGACCTGGAAACAGCCCCTTCCCCCTCATGTACCCCTAACTGCTCGGCCCCATCCCATGCACCCAGCCCTGCTCTGCTGCTATGGGCATGTTGTCAGCATGGCAGTGAATAACTCACCAGCTGGTTCAGCTGTCTGCCCCAGCTAGAGCTCTCTCACAACTTCAGGTGAAAATCAACCCTATCCCAGCTGAACCAGGACCTCAACCAGGGATAACGGCCCCACCTGGAGCCTCTGGCAGAAAGCACCTGGAGAGACTTGAAGTTGACCTCTGGGGATTTTGGAGACAGGGCTCTAGAGGGTCTGAAGCCTGTTCCACTTCAATTGATAAAGTATTGGCAGCATATGAAGTCAACATTTGAAAAATAGTTGGTACCGAAGCACAGCTCCTCTTGGCACCTCAATTGCCTGTGCTGGGCTGCATGTTCAAAGGGAGGGTCTCCTCTACATATCATGTAACTGATGCTACCTGGATTAAGGGGATTGCGCTGATCATACAGCAGCCCTGAATGGAAAACCTTGACCACCCAAGAATCCTGGAAGCTAATGTGAACTGCCAAAAGTGAATGGCCAAATGTGAAGGGCCAAAACTTTGGAGTGTTACCAGAGGAGGAGGTGCGTGTGTTGATAAGGCTTCACTGTATAATAAATTATCAGAAAATGAAAAGCAATATGGCCTGTTTACAGATAGATCCTGTTATATTCTGGGAAAACATTGACAGTTGAAGGCTGCTGTGTGGAATCCTATATGATGAGTCACTGAAGCTGCTGAAGGACAAGGTAAATTGAGTCAGTTTGTAGAAGTGAAAGCCATCCACCTAGCTTTAGATATTGCTGAATGAAAAAAAATGGCCAGTACTTTGTCTCTACTGTCTTATGGATGGTGGCAAATGTTCTGTAGGGGTGGCTACAATAACGGAAGCAAAGCAACTGGTAGTGCAGAAGTAAACCTGTCTGGGCTGCTCAATTATGGCAAGATATTGCTGCTCAGGTAGAGAACCTGGTTGTAAAGGTACATCATGTAGATGCTCACATACCCAAGAGTTGGGCCACTGAAGAACATAGAAACAAAAAGCAGGTGGATCAGGCTGCTAGAATTTAAGTGGCTTAGGTGGATCTGGGCTGGGAATGTAAGAATGAGCTATTTGTAGCTTGATGGGCCCATGACTCATCAGGACAGTTAGGAAGGGATGTAGCATAGAAATGGGCTTGTGATCAAGGGGTGCACTTGGCCATTGATGCCATTGTATGGGTTATCTATGAATGTAAAACGTACTGTCACGAACCAGTACTGAAGGGGTACTGGGTCAGGATGTTTGTGACTTTAGATGGGAAAAAATTGAGGCTGAGCCACACACATGGTGCTCGCCTCCCAGGGGAGAACACAAATCAAAGCCCCTCACTACGCTCAATGATTCAATGCCGAGACCAAGTATATATATGTATCCAAAACCCAAACATTTATTACGGAGAACAAAACAAAACA
>NW_008610090.1:0-478 GCF_000691845.1 Merops nubicus
TGAGGTTATGGGCGTGCGGGAATGACGTCCTCATAATTGCAAATTATTACAACGAGTAAAAAGTGCAATCACAATATGGGATTTGATCTGAGCTAACTAAACACATATTAACATATATCTGATTCCACATGATTACCAAAATCTGAGCAGGTTATTGACCCCATCGCAACTTTTACTGTGGGAAGCAGAATGAGTCAGACTGGCAACAATAGAATATCAGAAGCCACGGCAGGCAGGGGATCCATTGAATGGGATTAATCCAAATATGCTTACAAGCAAGGGTAATTATACTATAGAAACAGTACAGACACTTTACCCTCCAGAAGTGTGGCAACTGTCCTCTGAACTAACATCAAGCAATTTATACAATTCCTGATGAGAGTAAAGCACCATTCTTGAAACTGTTTTAATAAATGGTTTGCAGAATTAAATGTTTGGATGCAGAAGCTTAGCAAACTAGACCTGGGGTGAATGGCGT
>NW_008610091.1:0-19485 GCF_000691845.1 Merops nubicus
GGTCCCGCGGGCGGACTGACAGACACACCCACGCCCCGGTCCCGCAGACGGACGGACACCCCCGCTTCTCCTCTCAGCACCTCTCTGCACGGCAGATGACAACCGCCCAAAGCAAGGACGTGAATCCAGGCGTTCGGGCGTTATTTAAGGCTTTTCCATCCGAGCCCTTTTGGGGAAATGCTTATTCTGGAATAAGTGCGTCCTTCTCAGGTGCAGTTTGTGTTTTTTAGGAGACACTTAAAACCACGGGCCAAGCTGAGAACTGTGTCCCACCGTTAACTCAGACGTTGCTCCAGGCAGGTGAGCACTCCCTGCACCCCTCTACACAACACACAAAGGCACCGCTACCCCCACAGTCCCTGAAGGCACCTACACCCAAACAGACAAACCTTTTAGAAAACTCAATGGCATTCCAGAGAGCAAACACACCAGAGATTCACAACACAGCACTGAAACTTGTATTCACACCATAAGCTAATACCAGCATTTAACCAGAAAAACCTCTTTGATGCATACAAGGTGGAGCTGTCATCACAAGATACTTGCTGGTACCTTGCCGTTTGCCAAGAGTGTTTCACTCACTTGACGTGCTGGAAAACACATGCCCGTGGTATGTAGAAGCTCAGCTCTGACTTGGATACCAGAGTGCTCCACTGCCACAGCTTAGGACAGGCCCATCACTATGGGAACTGGTCTGAACTGATCAAACCAGTAAGAGACTGGGGTGAGGCTCTTCAGCAATGAAAATCTTTCTGTCAAAAATGAAAGCGTGCAGCTGGCACCCTTATGAGCCACACACCAACTACAGCTGGTACCAACACACACACCTGAGGTTTTGGTTAACCCAAGATGAACATTTGTCATTCTGTGGGATACCCAACAGGAAATGAACCACAGCCCAAGGGATAGACCTCAAAGCAACCACACTGCAACACTTGGGGTTTTAGCTGACCTGCAAGTAGAAAAAAAACATTTTATGATATACTTGTACTCCTCAAAAACATGTGCTGGAGAACAGCATGACTTGGCAGATTTTTCCTAAATCTTGTGCAAAAGCCTGAAAAGAAAAACTTGTTTTTCATGCCCTATCTTTATTCCCCAAAAGATCCCTTTACTATTGTCCTCCTTCTCTCTCATAATTTATGGGGTTTCTACTCATAGCAATTGAAGTACTAGGACTGTAGCTAGGAAACAAACTTTGAATTAAATTTAGGCAAGGGTATTGTGGTTATACAAAAAAACAAGCTATGATTGAATTACTGCTGGAGAAATGATCTCCTATCTTTCCAAAGCAGAGAATGATTTACATACCAATTGATTCAAATAGTATTTCTGGATCCTTAGGCATGAAAGGATACATTATAAAAATCCTTAAGAAAGCAACATACATTGAACTTTAAACAGTCCCAGATACATAAAAACAAGGTAGTGCTGGAAATCACAAGACTGACCAAACAACATCCAGCTGCTGAAATTTCAAAACAAAAGATGCACCACCAAATCCAAAACTCCTCCACATTTAGATTTTTATTAAAAGTACAAGCTTAAGTCCTATACAGCCCCCAGGTATTTCTGTGAAAGAGACCTGTTTTTTCCTTTAACTGACCTTCTGTTGTTTCCCCAAAGCTGAGAGTAACGACTCTATTCAAAGTTCAGGCCAACTTGCTCCTGCTTGCTTAAAACACCCAAGCCCAAAACAGCAGTATCTCAAGTTAATTCTCTCAAGCAGCCCTGCATCAGAACCCAGACCGAAGTGGTCAACAAAAGGTATAAATTGCAACTAGAAGGTAACTGGGCTGGAGATACACCTGCCTGCTCCCCCAGCTCTCTGGCCCAGTGCACAACCACACTACAGGGAGAAACCACTTCTAGAAGACCTGAAAACCTGTGGTTCATGTGGCTGAGGGCTGTGAGAGGCTGAAAACATTACTGTGTTGTAGAGACTCCTCCCATGCTATACAGACACGATACAACCTCTAAGGCTGTTAAAAGCTATTCAAGAAATCATTCAAAGTTACAGTGAGAGCTCTTGGGAAAACTCCTGCTTGAATTAAACTTTTCTCACCATGTGATCAAAACTAATCAAAGCACCTAGAGGTTCAGGCTCCCTGACAGCAAGGCTACCTCATACTTCTGCTGTGATTCACAGATGTATGTTAGGTTTAATTTCAGTTGATCATGCACAATTGTAGCCCTTTGTTCTCCTGAAAATTAAATGCATTCTTCCTAATTTAGATGAACATATGGAAATGTGATGGTGATACAAGTGGAAAATAAGTGTTAACCACCCACAGCTAAAGTACTGTTACATTTTATGTCACTGTGAATTCAACACTTTCAGCCAAATAATGGTAGTGACATTTTAATCTATTTCTTCATTAAAGACTACTATAATTTGCTCTAAGACAGACGAGTATATTTGCTAGAACTTCTGTGTACTGCAATCCTTTGCTCATGGAGACAAAAAAGTGGGAAGATGAGAAAGTGGGTAACAATAATCCTGCTGCAAGAAAAACTGGAGCAAATCAATCTCTCCCCAGGCCTAAAATTTTCCAGAAATGGTGATCCCAGGGTAACATTCCAGGACACTCTTCCTGCCACTGCATTATTTACTTTATTTGTGCCACAAGATGTCCCTCTCACATCGTAAGTTTCTTAATATAGTGTATTTATGTGGTGCAACAGTTCATGGGTTTTTCCTTTTGACATTATTTCCTCCCACAGACCTCTATCCAAAAGCCTTTATTTTCTCCTCAATATTGTAAATGTCAAGTTCTTAAAATTTTGCTATTATGAAGTACTTCTCCACCGAGAGATTGCCACTAATCTGAGAGATTCCCTAGTTGTATTAATCCTTTCCAAAAACCTTCTCAGAAAAGTGGCTATTGTCCGGTTTGTGTTTTATCACGGTGGTTTTAATTTATTTTTTTTTTTTAACCTGTGTGACTTGCTTTACAAGTTTTCTACTCAACAATACTTTCTGTCCATCTCTGACTGTCAAAAACATGAAGTATTTTTTCCTGGAGGTGCCCATTAATACCTGGAGCGAGTCCCCACGTCTCTTCTCTTACTTTTCAGTGGCTGGAAGCCTGAAGATTAACAGCCATAACCATGACTGCCAAAGTCCTACCAGGAACAGATGCCTCTCAAAGGGATCCTCTAGATACTTTTACTTAGAGTTTGCTTTCTGTCCCCAGCAGGGACATGACCTTAATTCACTGGGCTGGCTTTCATCCCACTCCCCACCACGAGCAAGGCAATCTGGAGTTGCTAAGAGCGTTATTACTGCACACAGATGGTGTGCAAATTGTCACAAGTAATTTGTGGAAGCACCATGTTGTGGTTTAGCTCAAACCCAGGACACACCACAATGGTGAAACTTAGATACCACCACAACAACAAAAGCAGAGTACAAAAACTCAGCCAGTGATTATGAAAGAAATAAGGAGCAAATAATTAATTAATGCTGTCATGATGACTAGAATGCAAGAAGCACACTTTGAGGCACAGTTTCAATGCCATTTTTAATGTAGTATTGAGACTCCAGAAGAGACCTAGACAGAGCCTTCACTTGTAGGCCACAACAGAAGACATTTCCTTTTCAATCACTCAGAAGTCACACATCAACAGCAAACAAAAAAACACCCTTGCAGCAGTTAATTTGCAAAAGAGAACAAAAAACCAGATTCTCCAAGCACCAGGGCCCAGAACTGAGCAGGGAGCAAACACCAGAAGAAATACTGGGGCGTCTGCATCCAACACCCTGTGCACAAGGGGGGAAAAAAAATCCCAGAAAGAGGCCAGAAGCTTTTGAAGCAGCTGTCAACACAGACCCTTATTAATTTGGGACTGCGCTGCCACACGGGGTCACAAAGAGCCTGCAAGGAATCAAACACAGCTAGAGGGATAGAGGTCAGCGTTCAGAGAGAAGGGGCACTGCATTAGGAGTCCTCCAACAGGCTTACTGCTTCTACTTGCACTGAAGAGCAAAGGTTTTCCAGCAGCTCCTCATGCTTCTGCACCACACCTCAGTGCTTGGTCTCAGCTAAAGCACTCTCAGTGCATGGGGATGCCAATAGCTGCATGCTTGGCAGAGAAGAGTCTGTACCAGTGACACACAAAACGTGATGAAGTGTTCTGAGGACAGAGATGCAATGTGTATGGGACTCTGCCCTTCACAGAATCAACACTTTTTTTTTTTCTCCAGACACATTTACTCCTGTGCATTGCTGCATAGTGACAATAACTAAGCTGCTATTTTAAGAGCTCTAAGAATTAGTCACATCAGAACTCTAAAATTATCAAATACTCTACGAAAGGCATGAGAATAAAAAATTAAGGCCTAAGTGCAGTCCAGCAGTATTCTGTTGGCACATACTACATACAGTGTGCCTGCAAATGTTATCCTCCTGGGTCTTGAGTTCATGTTCTCATCAGCCTCCAAAACCATCTTTGCATTCTTTGCCTATTCCCACCTTTAGTCCTTCCACACTGCCACTGACCACCTTTTTGTGAAACCTTGCACTTCTTTCACCCCCTGCAGATTGAAAGAACCACAGCCACACACTTTTGCTCTCAAAGCACCAACCTTGTTCATTCTACAGGAACCTATTTAGGTCACCATAAGGCAAACAGCCTCAGCAGTGGTCTAATACAGCACTTCCAGACTGAAGGAGATTGATTTTCATTTGCTTGAGCTGGTTATTGCAGCATACTGGTAGTACACAACAGAACTCACAGGACTACAGCAGAGCCTGAAAATGGTCATTCAGTACTCATTTTCTTTCACTGTTTCATTTCCATGCTGAATGACCACTGCAGGTATAGCCAGTCCCCTTGCTGCAGAACACTGATGGATCCAAGGGCTCTCCCTTTTACTTGGACTCTAGAATGCTTCCATCACAATGGATCTGGGTTATTTCCTTCATCTCTGCCAAATGTAAATGAATGGAAAGGTTCCACAGATTTAAAATTGTAATGTTACACCATTGCTTTCTAGCTCACAAAGATAGTAGCAGTATGTGTCACCAACTGTGCCACAAAGAGATCATCTTTTCAGTGCTGATACCAAAACAGAGAAACAAGTGACACTGTCAGCCACTCACTAGGCAATTAAAATAAGACACCAGGGTAACTGTGATACACGCCTTGCCAGAGCACTCAACCTCCACATTACTTGTATGATTTATTCCCCAGAAAATCCAAGTTACAGCTCTACAGTGTATGCATCAATATTAAGGAATTCAGACCAAGCTTCTCCTACATTCAATAAGCATGTGAAAGTACTTATGGCAGAATATTTTTAGTTAATATGATGCATTCAAATCATGTCAGAACCTTCCTGCATGATTCCAGCAGAAACCAAGTTTGATGTCAGAAGCCCTCTTGCCCTTGGAATAAGGGCTTTAATTGCTCCTCACAAATCTTTGCCATCAGAACATAAAGGCCAATTCAGTTCTTTTGCTTTTTTAACTGGTGAAATTATTTTGTTATATTTGTACTAAAGTGGCATCATTAATAATTTCTAAAGCAGTCCTTTGAGACTTGCATGTTTGATGAAGCAGTAAAATACAATGTATCTATACAGATAATGGTCAAATGCAGATTAACACATGAGTTTCCTGGATAAGGAAGTGACATTTCATTTTGTGACCCATTTGTTACTCCAGAACTTGGAGATGCCTGCATATATGAATCTTATTTTCTTTCCCTGTATTACTGAGGTCAGCATTCAAGCTGAGAAGTTAAAGAACTTGTCTAGTTCAAAGATGTCCAAAGTGTTCTGTTTTTTTCTATCAAAAAAAAGGCTGTAATTTCAACTAGAGTTGGATTTTCAGCATAAATGTTAAGACAATACAGCAAAATTCAGCTTTCATTCAGGAAAGCCAAACAAGCAAAGGAAATGAGCTCCCTGAACCTCTGTCAATGAGGAAAGCAATTAATAGAATACTAATTTTTCACAAGCTAACTCAGAACTCATCCAAGTGAAACAGAAGGAGGATGATTAAAAAGAAAACACTCTAAGCAGGGATAATGAGCAGCTAGCATGACATGTCAGGGTTTGTGCTGGAGGGAGGATTGAGTTATACTCACTAGTTGAAACACTACACTGAGATACACTCACAAACCTCTAAGAAAGAAGGTGCATGCTCAGAACTCTATTTCCATTCCTTAAGATATAAGGGGGGAAAAAGAGATAAAAAAAGCATTCTACCTTTGTGATGAGAATTCGGTACTTCTCCACCAGGTGATCGTTGTTGTGACACCCAGCCAGCAACTGCCACACTTCTCCTCTCAGGGCCTCGGGGACACCACTTCTCACCAACGCCGACAATGTCTTTGGCCTCACGCTCAGATTGAGGTGCCTGGGGTTGGGAGGGCATTGTCACCATCAGCCACACCCAAACAAAGGAGTACTGAGCAACAACTCATGTGTAACCTCAGACATGGCAAACGAAAGGAATTTCAAGACAGTCCATCCGTTGCCAGAGGAAGGGAAATTCAAGTTATGCAAAAAAAACCCAACCGTATTTGGAGAAGCATTTTCCCAATTATTTCCTTGATTCCCATTAAATTTAAATATAAAATAAATCTATAAAACATTCAACAAATCAAAGCACTTCAGCAAAAACTAGAACTGGAAGACAGACACTGTATAAGATTCCAAGCTCAAACTAACACTAAAATGAGAGTTACCTCTGCAGAAGCATATACAGCCCCTTAAAATTCCTACACCCAAGCAGGCAGGTGACCTTCTGGGCTGAGGGGGGGTTGAGAAGATGGGCAAACAGAGCTAAGAAATTCTCACATTGTTATCTAACGATATCCATGCATTTAAGCAGCTTCCACTGTACAAGCCACTCCCATCTAAACAGTGTTTTCAAGTGAGACTGGTGACAGCTCATAAATTACAGTACTGTAAGCTGCAAAAAGCTACATATAATTTATGCAGTTACAGAAAGTTAAGCTGAACAGTCCATTCATGGTTTATACATAAAATCCCCAAAAGACAGAGGCCTTAAATCAAAGAAATTACATTTTTTTCTGCAATTACTAAAAAAAATAAACTTCTTGGTAAAATGATTAAGAGGACTGATAGACAAAGCCAGGCAAAGCCCTGAACTTATGTCGTATCAATCGCATCATTTAATAATGTTTGATAACAAGTATGTGGGTGATAGTTTTACACAGACTGGGACTCCTTGTTGCCTCTCTCCTGTGTACAGTGTTCCAATGCAGTAATCTGGAGACCAGCCATGTGGATATTTAGATCAGTATTGCACAGAACCCAGTACCTCTTTACTTGGTTCCCTCTAAACATCCTTATCTATAGACTTGTATGTACAGAGACTGTAAAGCCCTAAAAAACTGCTGTGCCACATACTAGATTCTTCCAAACTATTTTGAAATGAGAAAATTGTGAGTCAGCAGTTATTAAATACAAGCCAAATATTATCTAGAAATTACAAAACACCAATGCATATGTAATTACTACACAAATCTAACTACAGCATTCTAAAAAACTAGCATGAAACTACCTGAACTCTGATTTTTATGATTTTCAATCTCCTTATGTTAAAAGCTCAAGGATCATTACTTCAAAATATTCATTTTTAGTTAAGAAGGAAAGCCCTTTAACACATATTAAAGTTGTTGTCAGCATTAGCATTGAAGCACTTCATATCCTCTTAGAGCTGCCAAGACATTTTCAATGGCAGTCAGGTGGCTTCATTATCTTTGAGCCCTTGGAAGAATTGCAAAAAAAAAAGTTGTAAAACATTGTCACAGCAGCAGATGCATAGAGATCATCTGTTAGGTGTTTCTACAGCTCTAGGAGAGGGAGGGAAAAGGAATCAGAGATCATTTTACCACAGCCTTTCCCTTCTGACAAACGTGTCCATTTCTGATGTCTGCTTTCCTACCAGATTAGAACAATGTATTAGCACAAAACCAAGCTGGAAGTAAAAGTACTTATTCAAGTAAGTAGTAATTGCAGAAAATAAAAAATAACGCTAAATTTTTATAACCTTAATTTAAAGAGAATCTTGGCTAAGTGGTCACATCAATATATTTAATTATCTGAAGTGCATGACTTACTCTATGCTGTCCTACTCAGATCTAACCTTCTACACAGATCTTTGACTTGCTGCACAGCCCTTGCCTTGCTCCTCAGTAACCTTAGGAAGCAGAAGGCAACAATTAAAGCCAGAGTTAAAATGTAGCATAGTTGAGCTCAATCTGATGTTGTGCCTGTCACACCCCTTTTGTGGAAAAAAAACCTCAAAACCAAATATCCCCTGATTTTTGAAATAATCAGCATCACTTTCTTAGAACTGCTCAGGCTACTTCAAGATGAATAAAAGATCCCTCAGGAAAGGAGGCCAGGTGTTGCATTAGCAACTTGACTGTCAAGCAACACTTATTGTAAATTGGCATTTTCTAGGAAAAATAAAAAAAAAAGAAGAGCTCATCTACTTCCTTCTTGGCAGGGCCTGGAGCCATCTTCCTTTAGATAAGGGAGGAAAGCAACTCCACTATCCAAGTACAAATCTCCCATGGTCTTAAGCTACAGTTACTAAGATATGACATCTGCAGGAAAGATTGGCTGTGAACTACATCAGAATTACAAAGAGGAATGAAAGTGATCTCTACAAAATAAAGATGAAGAGGTGCATTTTCTTTGTACTGTTTGGTTTAGGCCTTTCTTTAACAAAATCCCAGTGAAACTCACAGGTAAGTAAAATACTCATTTTAAGAGAGAACCACCTAAAGACACAGACAGCATGAGTAAATTTCTACATGGTTTTTAAGCATCCACTCAAAAAATGAGAATACATTCTTTGAAGAAATGGGAAAACATGAAGCTGAAGAGTAAGGGGCATTGTGGGGATGACAGAGGATGAAGTCTGTACTAATCTCATCTCAGCTGGCTTCTGGAAATAACAAAAACACCAGGCAGAAGGAGCAAACAGAATTAGAATATTCAGAACTGTGATTTGCAGAATGTGATTTTGTCACTTACCATTTGGACAGCAGCTCTCCCCACGTCTCAAGAATTTTCTCTGCACACTCTTTGGAAACGTCCCCAGAACCACTTAAGAGTGGTTCATCATTGTCTGCCAACAGAACAGAGGAGATGCTATGTGATCAACAGCCATCACTCCACCTTGACAGATTTAAATGTTGCTCTCCTGACTGTTAGCAGTGTGTGGCAAGAACTCCTCCCTGTTTGTGGGCACAACACTTCTGCACTCAACATACAGGAGGCAGAATAAGACTCTTCTCGGAGGCACAGTGGTGTGTCAAGAGCACTGTGTGAAACTCTGGTTAAAAATCAGGAAAAAAATTACCATGAGGGGGCCCAAACTGATATAAGGACCCAGAGAGGTTATGAAAACTTCACCACTGGAGACAGTCAGACTGGAACAGCATTGTGAGAGTCTGCTGACAAGTTCAGGTGTCAGTTAAGAAGGCACAGATGTAATGAAAAATATTTCCTCAGTAATGCAAAACCAGTGGTGATGACTGTATCAGCAAAATGTAGTTTATGTATATGATACCTGATGTGAGTGTTTAAAAATACCTCAGAGTACATCAGTATTGGTTTCAAAAAAGTTACTGTGATGATGCTGATCCAGCCCCTCCACTGCATTTAATTAATTTTCAAGCCACCCTTCCCCCTCCTGCCTCCTTACCAATAGGGAAATTAAAGCACTGAAGTGAAACAATTCACCCCAGGCCACATAGAAGGCCAGTGAAAAAGTGAAAAAGCAGAAACTTGAGTCATCTACATTTCAGCTCAGAGCTGTTAGGCCAGATGTTTATATACTCAGAACTAGTCCACATTTTGGCTTAAGAAAATTTTTAAAAAGCAGAAAAAAGATCTTGAAAACCCATTAAGTTTCAAGCTGAGCAGGTCCTGGCACAGTTTTATGTATTACAGATGTCTGTACTTGCCTCTTCACTAAAACATGCTGCTTGCTTTTATTTCCAAATATTATCAGTGTCTCGTTTTTACTCTAAAATCTGTTCACAGCTGCTTGGGGAGGGGCAGAAGCTACATGATAATCCTAAATTTTTAGCAGCCTCTTTTCACGTTGTTCCAAATATATCACACTGGAGTCTTGATGAGGCCTGGGCTGAGCAAAGCATAGACACCAAAGTGTCAGAGAAGGGAGAGGCTGACCCAGGAATGCAGGGGTACTGGTTATCAAACACACACAGCACTGAAGCAAGAAAAAAGAATCCACAGGCCAGATGCTGACTGGAAAGGATTTGATTATGTTTCCTAACTATGCTGTTTACTGCCCTTTCTTTAAAAGTATACAAAGTACACAATCCACTGCTCACCTTCCTCTTCATCATCCTCTGGAGGAGAAGGAATCATGGAGCCCTGTGACCCAGACTGGGGCAGACGAAGGGAGGGGCTTGCTGTAGTTTTTCTTCTCTCCCTTTCTGACTCACTTTCTAGGCACACGACTTCATATAACGTGTCTGAGTTATTCTTTCTGTCTTTTTGCTTTATCTAGGAAACAAGAAGTTTCATTTTACTGAGAAAAGTTACACAAATACCCAGAGTACTTCAGAAGGCTCTGCCTTCTCTTTTTGGAACAGGAGAGCTGAGAAACAAATTTTTATCACTCTGCAGTGAGGAATGCTCAATCCTTGCAGCACACTGAATGCATTGTGCAGGCCTGCAAGTGCTGCTCTCTGTAAGGCCACACCTGCTGCAGGCAGGGCAGAGTCTCACTCAGCTCTGCACACACAGGTAGCTCATCTATTCAGCCACAAACAGACTGGACACAAAGGTAGAGATTTCTAAAGCTGTTAATGCACCTGCAAAATATTTTTTGGTCTAAAAGAAACAAATTAACATCAAACAACTCTGCCCTTATTTAAAGATTAATGGAAAATTAAAAGCAAAACCTTTAAAATTTTGTCCAATTTCTTTCCTTAACCTTCTGGGGATACTCATGGTGACAAAACAACAGTTTTAGTGAAAATTGTTCACATTTATTTTCCCACCATGGCAAGTGTCTTCAACGATGCTTCCCAGTCATGTATCTGTTGCAGGAAAACAAATTGTTGAGTCCCAAAGTCTGTTATGTGGTTCTGTTTTCTCCGTAATTTTCTATGTTTTGATACATTCCTTTCCCTTAGAAGAAGGTTTTTCTTTGTGAAGTGGTTCTAAAAGTTTAATACAGTCTAAGGATTTATAACTTCTTTTTTTTTTTTAAATAAACACATAAAAATACAGAGTAGAAAAGGAAAGGTGAAGAGAAGAGGGAAATATGATTTATAATAACACTTGACACTAAGCTCCCAGTCCTCAATTTCATCCTTTGGAGTATTAAAAATGAAGTGAAATGCATCAAAATTAAAGATGACTAAACCACTAAATGTAATCTAAGCAACTCAAATCCCTCAGCTTTCTGCACTTCCGAAGACAGGAACACTGCCAGAGGAAGATAAGCCAATTCCACACAACTGGATTTTTAATGGGCTAATCAGGACTCCATAGAAACAGGTTTCCCTTCCAGGCTTATCAGGCAGTACATTCTATATTTGTTGCTTCCATTATGAATTTTGATAATGTTCCATTAGTAAACACTGGAAGTTGGGTAACCTGATAGTGCCTGTGGAAAAAAGAGAACTAGCTAAGTCACAATGCCCGTGAGTGTGGTAGGACAAAAGATCCAGAATTAGCTAAGTAAGATAAGATTCCTTTAAATTGCCAAACAGAAAAGGCACCTTTTGGAGATTGCAGAATATTTATAGCCCAACAGCCTTAACTGTTCAACATCTCCATGCTCCACCTCAAAAATGCCCTAAATAAAGAGGCTGATCTTCCATGCATTCTGGATTCCATGCAGAATTTTTCCACCTTAAATTTTGAAGGAAAGTTTCCAAAATGTTTAATTCATATTTTACATAAAAAATAGAACATTCACAAAAAAGAATCCTTTGTGAACTTGTTCTTTGTTACTAGCAAGATGTAGTAACTAGCATTTTAAGACAACTGCAAAGAGAACTAAGAAAAGTCTTTTATCTCATTCAAAAGCTCTTTAAAAAAAGAACACTTGTCAAGAAATCAAGACTCCAACCTTGTCTTTTTGGGTTGCACCCACAATTATTAAACCTTGAGGGAGCACAAACATCCACATTTTTATATGCTTCCAGGTATTTCCATTTCTTTAAACAGGACTTTCATTTCAGAACAATTTCTGAAGCAGGAGAATGGCAGTGACTAAGTATATCAATCTCTTTAGTGACTTGGACCTTCAACTTTCCAGTCTTATTTTGAAACTGAATTATTGCCTTCCACTGTTATTATTAGTATCCTAGACAGAAATAATCCTTTCCTTTTTAGCAAATAGGGTAAAAAAGTAACTTGGAAAAAACAGTAAAAATTTTTAACAAGTTCTAGAGATTTTTTTTGTGGTTGCTTGCATTTTTTTTCCACCAAGGCAAACCTGGGGTATGTGTGAAATCTCTGCTTTTAACTGTGTACAAAGGAGAAAATAGACTTTCACAAAAAAATATTTTTCCAAGTATCAGGTGGAAGTTGGCTTATCTAAAAAATATTCTTAAATGTTGGATTTGTATGATAAAATCAATCTAGTAATGTATCAGATAGCATGACACCAGAATTCTATTACAGTCTTCTTTTCCTCTTAACCCTGAATTTTACATACTTACCCTACTATATACCCTTATGCAAGCAACTCTCACCACAGGCCTGGTTTGCAGGTAAATCCTCTGTTCCTTTTATTTCTGTGGTTTGGCTGGAAAATTCATAAGCCTCTATGTAACTTTGCAGGCTCATTAAAGCTATCAAAATTTGCTTTGAAATGAGGACAGCTAGCTTTTTATGGGAACTTCAGATAGCCAGCAACAACCAGCATAATGAAGGATAGCTTTTCACAAATTGAGGAGCATTTATTGTACCTCTTTGATTCAAGAGCCAAACACTGAAATATGAACACTGTATTAGCAAATTAGAGGGAGAAAAAAAACATAGTGCAACTGATCTGCCAACAGGCACCAATAACTAAAATTCCTCTTTAACTCCAAGGTGTTTGTATGTGTTTAGCACCATACTATAAACCTCCCTCTCCAGTCTCAGAACAATATAACTGACCATACCACAGTTACAGTTGAAAAACAACCTTGTCAGATCCCAAATCAACTAGATTTTATTTATTTCATTATTACCTGTTTCAATTTTAGGAAGAAATTTTCAGTAGAGCTACGTTTGCTGAAGGGCCAGAACAACCTCTCGTTGGGTGAACAAACTCTGACTTTAGTCTCCAGAATGAACCGAACAGGCTCCTCAACCTCAGTTATCACCAAATCCACAGCAGTAGTCATGAACAATACTTTATCTAGGGACAAAAACCAAAAGAAACTGTATTAAAAGAAATGCTTCAAACAAAATATTCCATAACTTCTTTCCTAGTAACAAGAATAAAAAAGATCTTTTTCACAGAATTCATTTTTTCCCTTAATTTAACATCTCAAAACCCTAGAAGTTTCAAAATAGGAAAATAAGATGACTGTGCTTTATCCCCTAGGGAGTAAGTTAAAGAGTCTTTGAGACAAGAAAATTATCTTGTTAAATAGAATTAAAATGTTGCTTTTTCAAATCCCACTGAAACGTATCAAAAATCTCCATGAAACATTATAAATGATCTGTACACTTAACTCCACAGTGCAGATCTCCTGCCATGCAGCCTAACCACATTTTAGTTATAATTTGTTTCTAGAAGTTACTTGAACAACACTTAAGTCCTACCATATTAAAGGCAGCATTTAAGACCATCTCAGCTGTGAGATTCAGAAAATTGACTATATAGCATGATGCTCCAAAAGGAGACAACTGGACTCAGTGACCTGTGAGATCCCTCCTGGTAGGCAATGATAAACTGTGTCCTTTAGGTAGGATGGCATTCAACCTAGCAGCAGACTGTACCCAACTATACTCAGCAGCTGACGTTGATGACTTTGCCCAGTCAATTCCCATTAACACCCCCAACCTTTGTCATGTAACTGTGACAACAGATTGAAAAGATGGTTATTTGGCTGACATCTTAAAAGAAGTAATGACAGATCTCTTTTAGGACTCAAGACAGCAATGCAGCACCAGCCATTTTCAGACTACTGCTGGGAGTGGTTTACCTTCATTTTCATAGGTACAGGTATCCTTTTTTAACTAGAAACTTCAGAAAAATCTGAACTGGCCACAGAAACTAAGCAAAGAAGAAGTCTGCAAGTCATTTAGTGCAATTCCTAACAGAGTTCTTGAGAAGCTCCAATGATGAACAAAACATCTGCATCCTGCCCCCACCTCTACAGCCTCCCACCAAGGCACAGTTATTCTTACACAGACACAGGAGTTTTCTTCTAGCCTCCTCTTTTGTTTAGATTTTTAAAGTTATTGCTAGCATCCTACTTTCTGAGGATATATCTCACGCTATGAAAGGATTTTTGTGAGATTCATCTGAAAAGAAAAGAGGATTGATCCAATGCCCACTATGTAAATCATTTGCCTTGGCTAGGGACAAAATCTGGCAAAGTTCATACCTTTTGGTGTTTCTTCATTTACAAATTGGAAGTGTGGAGATTTTTGATTCCAGCTCCCAGTGATCACGTATGATTTGCCATCAGAACTTTTACCCATGGACTCCTGGAAACAAAGTAAGTTTATGTACTTTTCTTTAAAGAAATCTCTGTATTATGAACTCTCTGCCCCTTAAAACAGCTACTGCACTGGTGAGAGGATGGCAAGCATCCAAGGTCCATGTGACAGTCCTGGAACAGAGATCATCTCTGGAGAATAGAACAGAGCTCCCACGCAATCTTTTGTCTCATTATTCATGTACTATTAGACCTTTTTGGGTACTCACTACTGTAACAAGCATGGACTTCATAAATACTAGCAAGTCTGTTTTCACAACACACTTGTAAAGTCAGATGAGCTCTATCATCATTTTACAGATGGGAAAGTGAGTCATAAAAATGAAGCACCCACTAATTCTCAGTTACATTTGAAGCTGCTTAGGCCTCAATTTTTACAGTGACAAGTAGCCTCTAAAACTTTCCATGTTCTAAGCACAGCTCTTTAATACTCAGCACTTCCAAAAATAAGGTTCCATGTTCCTTATTTCAGGCCCCTAACTGAGAGCAGTCATGACTGTTTGCAAAACTGGATAACTCCCCTAACCAAGACTCAGGTCATATTCTAACTGTAGCAGAGGCAGAGATTCAACCCAGCAGCCCAGAGCCTCCCCTCAACACCATGAGCTAGAGCAGCAATCCCCATCAACAAGTGTGCACAGAGGCACCTACATCTTTTCTGTCTATCCTGAGATCATGCACAATTGCAATTCAAATTATTACTGAATATTGTTAATAAAAGATCCTTACCAAATCTAGAAGGTGCATGTCACCACTCCGGACATCCTTCCCACGGCTAAGGAGAAGGCCAAAACATCTGCAAAGCCAGGCAAAAAAAATTAAACTGCAAAAATGAGACTTATAAACAAATCATTAACATTCCTTATCTAAATATTCACCATCACAAATCACAAGCAGCCCCTGAATCCTGTAACAAACGTCAACAAAAGCTGACGTCTGAAAGCAGCATCGAGCATGTCAAGCAAAACAATGTCAAGCCAATATTAAAAATGTCAAGCACTATTTCATAAGTGTATTTACAATATGATCTCATCCTGCCTCCAGTAGCCTGGAAAGTTGTTCAATTACCTTTGTTTGCAAGAACAGTGCAAAACAGACCCTGCTAACAAGGGTTCCCTATCCCGTACAACAGCTTGGCCTGCATTCCTCCTCTGGTTTTTTTCTGAGACATATTTGCATAGAATTTACCCTTTGATACAGACGAGAATCAGGAAATTCCAGATGAAGCACAAGGACCTGTCTTTTGTGTCCATTTCACAAAGCCTTTTGGCCCACACAGGTTCATTCCACTTCATCCTGTGGCTCACCAGTGTCCTGCACTTCATTTCAGACTGCAAAGGCCGGCAGAAGCTGCCTCTCTGCTGTAGCCCCAGCAGCACTGAACTCTGTCAGCAGTCAAAACCCACCCGTTTATTTCTAAGTGGTGAAAGATTTGAAGTCTGAGCTCTCCTTTACCCTAAACAGACACTTCATATTCTAGAATTCCAGACTGTGGCAAGTTCAAAGCATATGTACAATAACGTTATCAGATGCAAAAGAGATGAAGGGAAAGCAAATGGAAGTAACTCAGTCACTTACTGCAGCTTCAGCATTTAAGACAAACTGTCCACTGAAAACAAAAGCCATATGCTTTTTTAAAAAAATCTGAAATAAATATTTAGAGGGAATGTGACCAGTGATTCCACAGCCAGATCTGGGCAAGGTCTGACTGCACCCATATTGCATCCCCTGCCACACAAGCTGAGCAAACCAATCTGATCTTCTGCACAACCCCACTTGAGAGAGATGCCGTGTTGAATTACATAAATGGAGCATTCACAGAACAATTACCCATCTGCTGCCTCAGAGGAAAAAGCACAAAACATCAAAAAGATTCAGAATTTTTTTTAAAATCAATGAAATTACCTCTCAATAGCAAGTTCTTTATTTGTTGTCTGCTGGACGTAAATCACTATCTTCTTATCAATTCCTTGGCGGAGCTTAAAGCATTGCCTGTCCTTGTCTTTGGGAACAGCACTGGGAGGGGAAAAACCTCAGAATGTCATTTATTCCTTGCACAGATCAAAACCAGCATCAGAGACTTGGTGAAGCCAGCACTCAAGACCTGTCTTCCTCACACAATGCAATCAGTAACATGAAAGAAATGGCACCATAATTAGGTGATGTTATTTTATTATCATTAGGCACAAAACAAGGATGCTTAGTTTTCAGAATTAAAACTGTGGTTTTATACTGCATGGCTCAGTGTTGTGAGACTTCCAGCAGTGCTTCAGTAAAGTTTCCAAATATTGAGTCCTCGTCCAACACCAAATATTATCTACTAAGCAATTACCTATAAGAAATTGCTTTCTCTCACAAAAGAGGTGACTGCTGAGGCACATGATAAGCCAACAAGCCAAGGGAGTGCACCAATCTTTAGACTATTTCCCTTAATTTTCCTCTAGGGAGCACCTTCTCCTGAATGCTGACAAAAGCAGGGGCAGCATGCTGTGGTGGGAACACCTAAAATTACACGTTGCTGCCAATACACACATGTAAGTTTTACCACCAGTGCTCCCTGCTGAGCAGCACAGTTACACTGAACACTGGACAAACTGAGGCTGCTGGGTTTTGTCTTTAAGTCAACCACGTGTTCACTTCTCACTTGACTATAAAAATAATCCTTATTCTATTTCAGACTTTCAAATGGTGCACTGTTACCCCCAGGAGCTGCAAAACAGGCTCTAGAGCATTGCCCATAGTTTAACACCTTCAACAAAAACAGGGTTTGTTTGCTGGCAGCAGGTGCTGCCCAGGGCAGGGAATGGCAGACTGCCTTTAGCTGTCAGCAGGAGTTTTGTCTCCAGGGCCAGGCCAGTGGATTTACATACCCAGAGCCAGGACATGCAGTCAGACCTCATTTCCCCGGCGTGTGTCACTGCGAGTGACACAGTGTGACAAGTAAAAGCAGATGAGCCAAGACAGGGTTGGGTACATTAAAGATGGAGATCAGAGACTGAGCACGTGGAGAGTGCTCTCTCCATTTCCAGGTGAGCAGGGGTCTGCATGTGAAGGGTCACATGAGGGCTGGTGTCAAACTGATGAAGCTTGCTATTTGAACTAAAACCTGCACTGTACACTCGAGTGACCCTCCAAAGTGCCAAATAAACATTGGATCATTAAATGGGATTGATTTATTTAATAAATAAAACTTGAGCTGGATGTAAGTCCAACAAGAGAAACATCTCTGAGGCTGTGGCTAGGAGCTAACGTGCTCAACGAGTGAAGAGTATTTAGCAGATGTGCTGTACTGAAATAAAGACAATTCAGCCATTGCAGAACACTGCAAGTGGTTATTACATAAAACATCTAAGAGCACTCTATATAGGCTAAGTAGAAAAAAAAAAAGAACACTTTTTAGCTTAAATTTAAAAAGGTATTTTTGGAAACTAAGGTACCATTAGACTTAAGACGAAAACAGCATTAACTGATACAATGTGAAAAGCTGCTCTAATACTCTTACCCTGCCCCACCACTTGCTAATAACTCCTGGTTTGGCAGGAAAAAAAAAAAACACAAGGGAAAAATTAAATCTGAGAAGTGTCAGAAAGCAGACCCAGTTAAAAAGAGTCTAGCTTTGTTCATAAGGTTTTTTCAGTACTGATAAGGAAACACCACTTCACAGATCAGAACAAGTCAGTATTTTGAAACAGATCACAGCAAAACCAGTAAACTAATATTGAATGATCTTTGGGAACAAACTTGAATTTTGCCTTCTTTTCTGCTTTCAAGAACCACTACAGAGATCAATCCTCAGAAAGCACAGGGAAATGGCTATAGATGAAGGATTTATCCTTCATATTCTTAAAACACATGAGGTAACTAGAAGTTGCAATTGCAAGGGGGAAATATGGAAAGCTGGGCTTATACTAGGATAAAAATAACAGCATGTCTACAAAGGCAATGCCGTTCAAGAAATTTAACTCTCCTGGGCAGCACTGGAAGATTTCAGCTTGAACTATGCAACTCCAAGAACTACTAAAGCACTATCATGTAAAGAGGAGAAAGTCCAGCATGTATGATTTGTTCTGTTACATTCTGCTCTCAAGCCTCCCTAGAGAATTCTCTCTGTTCAACATTTAGGAAAGTTTTAATTGAATTTGTCCCATTCATGGAGCAAAAGCAAACCTAATGACCCAAGTTAAAAAGCTAAATAGTCTTTATGTTCCTATGTATTCAAATCTTCTGCCTCCATACAAACATCTTTCCTATGACTGAGTAAACAACTGTTTAAGAAAGGGTTTTAAATAATATTATTACATTAAATTCTAGACACTTGCTGATCACAAATTCATGATTGCATAGTTCTCTTCTGACAGTGGGCTGCATATGGAGCCAGATCTTTGGAGACAAAGAACACATTACAGACAACTACACCTTTATTTAGTTCTGGAATAACAATGTGGGAACAAGTCTTGTGATCTTGATCATCAAGCTCTCTGCTGATGAAGCAGTCATAGCCCTGTACTAGATACTAAAAGTAAATGCATCTTGTGACAAACAGATTTGGCTGAATACTTCTCTGGAGAGTAACAACTTTTTGGGATCAGCAAAATGACTTTAAAACTGGATTTTTGCGGAGTTTCTAATTTTCTCTGCCCTCTTTTATGAGACTTTATTAAAAATATGCATCCTCATGCCTCCTGAAGTACTCACACAGCCTCTGTACCTTTGAAAACCTAGCTGAAAATGTGCACAACTCTGGGAATGGGAGCACAGTCATAGTGATGCATTTCCAGCTTCAGCAGG
>NW_008610091.1:19532-26285 GCF_000691845.1 Merops nubicus
AAAAAAGTGTTTAAAGACAAAAAAAAAAAAAAAAACAAAAAAAAACAGCCCCCAACGAAATAGAAGCAGCATTTTGTAGATAGCACCAGGTTCAGTTCAACAACCAAAACGCAATAGTCCATGGAGAAATCACTGGTTTACTTCTCAAAAATGCTGATGCATGGAAATCAATTAAAACAGAATAGGCACTTTCACAAAGAGAATTTAGGGACCACGTCACACTCTTGATTCACACACTTTCCAACAGAACCAGACTGTTTGCAAAGGAATGAAGAATCTCTACCTGAAATAACCTTTCCCGTCGTCCTCTTTGATCTCCAGGGACACGGAGAAGGTGAAGATGTCACTGTCTGGGGTCTGGGGGGTGGCCAGGGCTGAGAGGGGGGTTTGCTTGGCAGAGCGGCGGAAGGCAGTGGCAAAGCTGTACAGGATGCGGCTCACCTGCGGGCACAGGGAGGGACAGGCACAGAATGCAGCACTTCAAACCTGCCCCAGCTCTCCACAGAGAGCAGAACGAGAAGTACTGGCATGAAAATAATTCAGTTTAGCATCTAACTGACTGGTTTTCTCACAGTTCTTAAAAGGATAAACTATGAAGTGGGCATTCTTATTTCATATCTGGGATTGCCATAATTATCTGAGCTTGGGGTAGAAAAGAGCCCAAAGCGATGAATCACTTCTAAAGTGCCTGCATTAGTTCAGTTTCATTTCTGTAATAACATTTACATGCACATAATTATCATTTGACAAAGATTCAACTTACAGCCTCTTGGATTTCACATCGGAAGACGTGAATCCTGAAGAGTTCTGCATTGTAGTGGCTTTCAGTGAAAGCAAAGCAATCACTTTCAGGGGTTCCATCGTGCCCTCGTACACAGAAAAGGATTTTATAGATTGGATAATTTTCTATTTCTGTGTTTGTCTGAGGATCCAGAAGTCTGTTAAAACAGAGGGGAAAAAAAACAAAGCCTGCACCTTTAAAAGAATTATTTCAGCCCGATATTAACTTGCAAGCTTTAACAATTTCATAGCTACTGGAGAAAGTCCATCACAAAGAAACCTGCTCCTGACTCATTTACTGCAAAGCTCAACCAGAATAATTATGTTTAAATTAAATGGCATAAAAAAGTACAATGCAGCAGACATTTCCACCAATAATTTCCCCGTAGTTTTCAGGGCTTAGCCTTCAAAAAGCCACACTAATATGCAGCAGCACATAGCCTCATCCTCTTAAGCCTTGTGGATCAGCCATTCTCCAGCCCCACAAACTAAACACTTTCCAGGCTGTTTCCAAAGTCTTTGTGAATAACCACTCCCACTACAGCTTTGGGGACACCTTGAGTCATCCTAACATCTCATACTCATCCTTGGACACCAAATGTCTTTGGCAAACAAATTCAAAGTGTCACTTCTTTCAGATCTCTTTAAACTCAGCTTTTTCCACTAAATGGAATCCTAAATTGGTCATGCCTCCTCCCAGGTAAGCTGGTAGCTTGCTTCCTTTGCCATCAGGAAGCCAGATTAAATATGCACAGTCACAGAGTACACCTGAGTGAGCTTCATACCTCACTGTCCCTTCAGAGACGTTAGGCACTGACAGAGTCACATCTAAAGAGATCTGGCACTGGCTTCGTAAGATGGACATCATCCTGAGGGCTTCCACTTCACTGCGGGGAGCGTTCACAGAGGCACAGCCTAAGTAGGTGAGCTTGCTGAACACCACACTGTCCTCATCTGTCATAGGTGTAAAAGGGCTCAAATCCTCACAGTCTGGCACAGACAGTTGATGGAAGAAGCAAGACAAGGCATACGTGAGTAAATTATCAGAGACTGACTCATCAATAACTATGTGACAAAAGTGACCAAGAAACACATTACAGAAAGTCAGGTGAAGCCAAAATGCTAAAGCAAAACCCCACCCAAAAGTGAGCTACTGACAGCAGAGAGCAACCCAGCTAGCTCAGCTCTACAACCAGTTAACACAGAGGGCTTCTTCTAATTGTAGAAGTGCATCAATTTTCATGAGAGCAATAAGAGGCATAGATGAACTGAAGCAACTAATATTTTATACAGCACATGAATAAGCATAATACTCCTGCACACATCTCAGGGCTACTATAGCAAGTGTTTGCAGAAGACAGGACAGCTCAGTGTATGTTCACTCTTGTATCACATAACCTGGAATTTACTGCACTAAGTGATCATAACAGGAGCTGTGAGGAAAGGTTAGTGGACAGACCCATACCTACATTCTCCTTCCTTTCCCCACAAGAAGCTAGTTCCTAAGATACCATGAGACATTCCCCAAATCTTTTTTTTTTCCTAACCTCCCTGGGATGGTTTCACTGGCAAACTCATTTCTGGTTTCTGAAGTCCTGCCATCGACACTGGGTTAATGGTAGAGGATGCTGAAGCTTCAAGAACAACAGGTTCTTCCCCATCTCCATCAGTCCTAACTTCTTCTCCATGGTCCCGGTCACTTGACTGATCTTCCATGGGTGGGTCCATCAGCACGTCTTCGAGCTCCCTCTGCAGCTGCTGCTCGCTTCCATTCCCCACAATCTAAGAGCCACAGAGTTGGGACACAAAAAAAAAAAAGACTGTTCAAGTGAAAAAAAAACAAATACCCCTCAGGGACATGGTCAATCACATGGCTTTCTCTCCAGCCAAAGCAGCAGTTAAATTTAACCTCGTTACAACCGTAGACACAAACTGCGATGTCCAAGTGCTCGCAAGTGTGGATCACATCCTCCCTGCTGCAACACAGCAACGAGCCCAAAGCTGGAATTTCCTAGCACTGGAAAAAGTGAGGAGATTGCTTGCCACCTAGTCTTTAATCACTAACTACAAAGACTACCTTATGAGAGAAGAAACTCACAGCTGTCCACAGTACAGGTGCCTATAACAATTCTCAGAATAGTACCAGAAAGGGCCAAACTATAACGAAATATAGCACGTGGTTCCTGGGTAAGATAACAAGGTTTCACAGGAAGAGAAGAATCTGGAACAGGATTATGCCCTCATGCTGAGGAGAAGAGGAAGTGCTGTTTTATTCCTTAACACTAATCTACAGCCTCACTTGGCACTCATTGAAGTCCATGTGAAAGCATGAAGCCACCTAAATGGTGCAAAATTAGGTCCTAAGGTAGAAAGAGAACAAAGACATTAATTTCAGGAAAACTCCTAGATACTGTACCTAAGGAAACTCTTTGCCCACTCCTCTACAATTAATAGGGAAGCAACTGATGCTTTACACAGACCAGAAATGAGCCACAGAAGTGGAGTTTACAGGAGCATTTTACAAGATGGCATTCAGAAAAAGGTGCTTCATTCCAACACTGCAGCTGCTGCTGGTCAGCATCACTGGCACCAAAACTCAACCCTAGAAGCAGATATGCTTTTCTACACCCTTACTGACTTAAGAGCTACACACAAGCTAGCAAAATCCAAATTGTGCAACTACTCCAAGTTCTTAAGAGTGTAAATGAATTCCTACTAAATTTTTTTTTAATCTGTAAAATACAACAGTAAAGAAAGAAGTGGTTAAAACAGGAGGAAGAATACCGAGCAGACAGAAACCTGCCCCAAACACAGTATCAGTATCGAGGCAAATTCCATCTGCCTCAAAACTAGCATCTCATAACAGAAAATTAAATTATCTTGACAGTACTTGAAGCAATGGCCAAAGTTCCCACATTTTATCAGTAAGTAGAATCATCCCAAAGTCCAGTTAAGACTGCTGAAATAACACTGGCACGGATGATGGAACATCTTCATGCTCACAAATGAGCCTTGCAATGAATTAAACATACTATAAGCAAAATATCAGATGTCACTTGTACATGCATTTCTACCAGGCCTGTCTCAGGAATAATCACTGTGAGACTAGAGGTTTCTCAACCAAGTCAAAATTCTGACATATGGTCACTTCTATCACATGCCCAAAGATAAACTTCTCAGTTTAGAAGAAAAGAAGAAACATGAAGTTTACTCACTGTCCTCTCTTTCACACTTAGACTCACTATCTCCAAATAATCATCTGTACCTGCAGCCTCTATCCACATTGCATTAAAGGTGTAAATGACATATTAATTTTCTGGTGAAAAAAATATTCAATATACAAGAATATTAACAAAGAACAGAAACTTCTAACCTGGAATTACTCCAGAATAGAGCAGAATACAATTACTTAAAGAGAAGAAAAGTCCCAGATCCTCATTCTTCAGAAGAAAGTAGGCAAAAAATGAAATTCACAGGTAATGAAAAAAATAAACACAAAAGATCCTAGAGGCAGGACAGATATAAAAAAAAGTAATAACCAAGTCACTGTTTTACTACAGAATGTAAACAAAAAAAAAAAATAATCTGTGAGATGTTTGAAACTCCAGCTCAAACAGTAATTTTTCAGTATGGATTAAAACCACATTCATGTGCAATCCATGACCATCTGCCAGGAGCAGGACAGATTAACAGTCTTACTCAGCTGTACATCCACAGACGTATCACTAACCTACAACTAGTTACAGGAATCCACAGATTTGCATTTTCCTCCCAATAATTTTAGTATTCATTTGCACAATTCACCACGGAAGCAATGAAAAATCTTACACAAGCATGTGGTCATCAAAGGCTTCATCCTTTTAGGTACCAAGTTTATTATTCAGGTCTTTGCCAGCATTTGTCAAAAATGTGATGATGATGATGGAAGATGACCCATGAGACTTTACTGTACACAGTTTATACGTTTTGCAACAAAATATAACGAATCAATTACAAAGTCCTACCATTAAAGCCCATATATTTAAAAAAATAACAGTTTACAGGACCTGTTTTCTATGAAATTTGCAGGTTTTTGCCAGAATAAATTTTAACTTCCATCTCATATCCTTTTGCTCACAGTGACTAAACAGACTTCAGTTTGGGTTTGGGAAAGGAAGATGAGGAATTTATGCCCAGTGAGAATTAAATATTGTAGTGCTATTAACATAAAATGCACATGAAAAATGTTCTATTCCATCAAGATTACAAGCAAAAAAAGTCTTAATGGTGAGCTACTGTATTTGAGAAAATAATTAGTATCAACAACTTCATATCAATATCATGATCTTGAAAATAAAAGTTCCTAAATAACAGTAGTGAGTAAAACACGAGTCCAAGTTGTTTATGATGTCACAGGAAAAAGACACTTAAAAAGAAACAAAGCCCTGTAAACATTCTGAAGCCTCATCATCAAAATCTTCATCTAAAAGGTAATTTCTAAGAATCCCTCCAAGCCAGCCTTCCTTCTGAGGCCTGACTGGCCTCAAAAAAGAATTCTGAAAGACACAGTAAATACACTTCTGGACTGTAGGAGCTCAGCTCTCCTCACAGCCCTAACAGACAAGCACAACAAACCAGCTGCCCAAGAAACAAGAGCTACACCGTGAACTACAGCTCATTTCATGTCAACCAAGGTCTCTTATGCAATCATATAAATTCACCACATCGTGGGAACAGTGGACATGAAGATGTAAACATGCTTGAAACTTTGCTGCAACCCAAAAAACCACTAAGAGGCAGCATGGCCCAGTACAGCAGAACTAAGGGCAGAAGGGAAGGATAACCAGGGTGTAAATAAGAAATGCTTCAGGGAGGTTTGCTCGAGATAGAGGAAAGCATTCACCCTAATCATTGTTTTCTCCATTTCTCACAAACCTGAAGACTAATTTTACTTAACCTTTAAATAGGATGTAGTGAACTTCTACAGCCCACAGGGGCATTGATTAGAACTGTAGCTTATTCCCTTCTCCTGACGCACATGCTGCTGGCCCCTGCTGTGAGAGGTCTTGTACCCTGTAATTCAAGGACTCCTGCTCTGCAGAGTGCCTCAGAAGCAAGGCTTCTGTCAGTCCAGGTCAGTCCCACTGGCAGTGGGCAAAAGCAGAGAGAGAAACAGCACTGGTAAGCAGGGACAGCTAGTGTATGATATTTCTGGGAAACAGTCACTGACAAGCCCTTTTAGAACTGAAACAAGTATTTCACAACAGAGACAAAAAGCAAAACCACATTTATGAATTATGACCAACTGAAGAAAAAGATGGTTCCTGCTTGTATTCAGAAGAAATATTTCTCTGTCTGGACTTGAGAAAGAACAAAAATTACAACATGCCTTAATTCAGTCCACAGAACTATTACTTAAAGCATATTGACAAATTTGGAATGAGAGCCTTTGCTTTGATGTACAAATTTCAGAGCCTATCACATTGAGCAAACACAAGCCTGAACACCCAGCACCATCCTCAGGCTGCACTTAGCAAATGGAAGATCCTCAAACTGCTTTTCTAACACAACAGAACACCAGAAAAAGACACCTGCACAAATACAAACCACATTTATTTTCTGCTTTTCTTAGCAAGCACATCGAAGCAAATGGGTTTTAATATATGCAGATTAAGTTAGCTGTAAATACCACAGCAATTGCTTCTCCCTAAAAAAAACTCATCTCATTTGTTCCTATGAAAAACATAAACAACCTCCATTCTCATGTTGTACTGTTAATATTTATTTTCCATAAAACACTTAAACTCTTTTAGATATCACGGTGACAGTACCTTTAACATATCTCTGACAACCTTCAGAACTCCACTTACCCACAAACACAGTAGACAGTCTAATAATACAGTAAAATTGGCTACTAAAAAACTATTTGCCAACTTTCCCCTTTAAAAAGAAAAGACACCAATAACAAAGCCATATTCTAGGGTAGTATGTCTC
>NW_008610091.1:26316-34365 GCF_000691845.1 Merops nubicus
TAGATAATTCCTGTCCCTAAGGACAGGTAACAAGTCTTCCCACTTCCTCTGTTAAAAGCTTTCACCTCCTTAAGCAGAAGATCTCTGCATGGGAGAATTTAGACTGTGCACTGACTGCTTATCTAAGGTGTAATATTTCCATCAGTCACTCAGATTGCAGCCAATAACCAAACAGCAGATACTCTCAAAATGCCAAAATACTGAAAGGCTCATGGTGAACCACTTTGTGCAAGGATTGTGCTCAGTCTTGGCACCAAATTCATGAAGAAGCTTATCTTTAAGACCTACAAAGCTCCGTGACATTCAGTGGCAAATCAAAGAACAGTGTAACTTAATTTTACAGTTGTTGATGATCAGGAGGCAGCAAGGGTAATGCTCTTCTTTCCTCACCAAGAGGAACAGCATACCTGCAGCCAACATTTTACCAACAGCTTGGAAGTAAAACACATGAGGAAAATTAAAGCAGAAAGTTTCAGGAGTCAGTTTTAAATTTATTAAGGATATTCTTCTCCAAAATATTTGCAGCATTATGAAGATGACTTTATAAACAAGTCTCTTGAATGTCTTTGATTGTATTAAACAGGATACAGTGCGTCATACAAACACTGCGGGACAGCACAAAGCAATTGTTAGACCAGCAATACAAAGAGCCCCCATGTGGAGCAAGAAGTGTGGCAGACTATGGCATTTCATGTTTCCAAATTTTCTTTGGGAAAAACAGGAATAACAGAGGGTTTCATAGATCAGCAGGGTGATTGTTCAAGACTAACCTATGATGTGAAGTGGCAATCTTCTCCAACAGCAATAAAACAAAAATGAACATTTTTGCCAGATTAAGCAAAAGCAAGATCTCAAGACTCTTAACTAGCAGAATTACCTTGAAGTCCTACATAAAATAAAACAGCTACCATGGCATGTCTGGTCCAGGACTCAAAGGAATGCAAGAAAAACAAACAAAGCTGTTTGGATGTAAAAGTAAGATGAGCAAAAGCATCAAGAAATGTTCAATAAAGTCTCTGTTACATCATCTGGAAAAGAGGAACACCCAGGTCAAGAGGCAGGACACATGATTCCTAATCATCTTTAAAGACAGTATTTTGAAGACGTAGGTGTGTCTGCAGACATGGGTCTCTTGTGATGGTGGAATCTCTCCTCCCATCTCCCACAAAGAACATGCTAGCTTGACTCACTCTAGGAAAAAGCTTTTTAACACATTAGAATGACAGAATTTGGAGTGATCACCTTATTTGTCTCACTTTGCTTAAAGACTGCTGAAATACAAGTTGGGATGAAAGATTTTTTTTTTTGGCTACTTAAAAAGAAAAAAAAATAAAAAGAGAGAGTGACAAAGGTCTCTTTTCAGAACAGCACTTTTCAAAGTGAGAAGATGTCAATGCCCTTCCAATTCACACAAGCCTATCACATAGGCTTGTGTTCTCAGATTCATGCCAAGTTGTTAGTTAAAAACTACACTTCTACATTTCTTAAAGAGAACATTTCACATTGGGGAAAACTTTAATATATGTTTGAATTAACAGATATGGTCAAATCAAGTGTATGTTAATATTGCTTTCTGTCTGAAAGCTGTGATAAAAATCACAGTTCCAAGTTCTTGACAGTCAGTGTGTTTCATCCTAAGCACTTCATGCAGGACTCAAAGTGGGAAAAAACCCACAGGTAGTGATGGAGAGAGCTCTTACTCAAAACCTAATTTTCACCTCTGACATCAGCAACAGTGAGGCACAAATTACTGGCAAAATCAATTCTTGAATAAGTTCTCCCTTCTGTCAAGTTTTCCACAATAAAGAAGTCCCTCTTTAAGCTCTCTATGGTTAGTTTGATTTAGAAGAATAGGGAACAAACTCAGGTTATTGATTCTTACCTTCAGTCCTGTTTTTTCATCATCACTACCATTATTTGTAGATGGTGTTTCATCCCCTTGCCTGGAAACCAAGACAAAATCTTCACTGTTAAGAGTGGATACCGAGTCTGAAGAGACACTGATTTTTCCAACAGAAGCCTTGTCATCCATGACTTAAAAAGGAAGTTCGATTCATGAATGAGATTAAATATGTTATAAACTCCTGAAAAACAAAAATCATAAAAATACTTATATAAAACTTCATGCTAAAACGCTCAAATGCTTCTTTTCAGAACCCTGCTGATTAGTTTTATAAAGTAACACATCTGACAGCACAACCAGGTACAGCTCTTCTGTCAGTGTTCGCTCACGGTCCTGCTTTGGTTTTCCTGAGAAGCACACTATGATTGGAACACTGGTTTCCACAGCTCACAAAGGGGAAGTTAGTAAATCTTTTTGCAGTATTTCATGATTATGTCAGGCAACATTTTCTACACACAACGCAAACAGAGCCTGGGAACATACACTACACCTGCTGACAAAGGATTCCTATCGAGGATAGAACTATAAAGCCCATGTACTTCCTTCAGGTAACCTGTCTGCCTTCACCTGGGTTCATGCAAACATTACTTTTGTAGCCCTTGGAGCTCACTGCATGCTGCAGTCACATTCTTTTCCCCCACGAGTCAGATCTAACTCTTGCTATTTTGTGATAAGGATGCTCTAAAACCTTGGGACATCAAGCACTTTATAAGTCTGTGCTAAATTTTCTGTACTGTAAGGAAAAATAAAAGAAAAGACTTCCAAGAAGCAGGAAGAAGAGCGTAGGCTGGATCAGTACGGAGAATCAGAGCCAACAGAGGACTTTAAAAAGCTGGAACTGGCACTGAGAGGCATTTGAAGAAATGAACAAAAGGTGAAGTTCAGCTGCACACCTTGAACTCTACAGCACAGATTCTCAGAATCCATGGCTCGAAACAGACTGCCGTGATAAAAATGGGTGATTTGATTTCCCAGAAACCCAAATATACCCTTATCACAATGGCTCAGGTCTCTGTACTCCCAAGCATGACCAAACCCAAGGGCTTTTGCAGACTCAAGTTCTGCCTTCCACTCAGTGGAACACTGTCCCAACCTGGCTTCCAACAGAGCAGCCAGACAAGGGAGAAACCCGGCACAGCCCCACGCCCAGCTCATCGCATTCCTCACTGACCAGAGAACAATGCACCCAAAGCTGCAAAGCCTGCTTTTGTCTCCATCAATACCCCTCTCCACACAGCCACCGACAGGAGATGGAATCTGCCAGGAGGACAACTTTTTTTTTTTATTTACTTTGGGTTATTTTTAACCTGATTACTTTACCAATCCTGAAACTTGTTTTGCTGAACAACTGAAGCAGTGCATAAGAGGAAGAACAGATGTGGGTTCTTCAGAAATATACCTGTGATTACTTGGTTTCATTCTCAAAAGCATGTAAGGTATTTAGATAATCTTTTCAAAACAATTTGAAGATCCACTGACTCTCAATGAGAATTACTGGCTGCAAAATTTAAGTATTTTGACAAGTTTTACTCACTGTATGTGTGTATCTGGCATTACTCACATATATCTTAAAGGCAGGGCAGAGGTCTCATTTTTAAAGATGCTTTTGTTTAAATAATTCATATCAAAATACAGAAGTTCCCTATTGCAGCATCATCTGAAAACAACTAAATCAAATATTGGAACACGGAATAAAAATAAGCTTCAAATACTTAATATCCCTTTGGATTTACTGTTTTCACCCAGTACAAACTCAGCTGCCACACTAAGACAGCACGAGTAGCAGAGTGGGCTTTGATCACCAGCAGCTGTACAGATCCCTTAGGCAAGGATCAATTTAGCAATTTATTTTGGTATAACGCAGCTCTCTCTAAATAAACACCTATTTCCAAAGTCTCTCAGTTTGACACCTCTCACCAACACTAACTCCAAATAAAGAAGAAGAGTGCTGTGCTTTTCCATACTCCTTTTTTCAGAGGCATGCTGTGAGCAGACCCCGGAGCAGACCCCAGAGCACCCCTGGACCCCAGCGCCCCGCTGGCTCAGCCAAACCCCAGCAGCAGTTTCACAACACAGAATTGCAACAGCAGAAGGTCCCAATTAGCCCCATGCTGCCAACCTTACACCGAGGAAATGTCTGACTGAAATTACACAAGCTAAGAAGCACAGGAAAGGGGACAATGCACTAGAGGACTGTAAGAAGCTTTTGTTTATTAGTGATGTATCAGCAGGCAGGCTGTGACCCTGTGCCTGAATCAGCCACAGAGTTCCACCAGATCAACACTCAAGTAGTCAAGGTGCATCAGCACAGTCTTAAAGTATGAAAAATGCTAAAACTCTGCCTGAAGTTAACCAAAATGTCCATATCCCCACACTTTGCTTTGCATATAAGCTTTATTTCTGCTGTTCCTTGCTATCTTTTGTTCCACAGATTACCACACGGATCATTTTACCTGAATCAGAAAACTCCCAATGGCAGAACCAACAACAGGAAGCCTATGAGCTCATTAAAACATGGGCCAGCCTAGAAGGGCACACTTCAAAGACCAGCAGAGCAATTAAATGCAGCAGGCTTGTGACTCCTCTGGATTCAAAAAACAAGAACAAGCCACAGCAGTGACAGTGCTCTTGAGAAATCCACACAGTGTACACCTAAAAACTGAAGTCCTGTTCTCACAGGTTAGAGGTAGGAGAAAAGACCCCAGCCAAGTGCAGATCTCAAGTTCTACCATTTTTCAGAAGACATCAGTGTCTCACCCCTTACAAGGAAAGAGACTTTGGTTTGTTTCACCATAAAACATAAGCTTTTGAATCCAGCATAGTTTCACTCCTGACACAAAACTACACCATAACAATGCAGTATTTGCCTGAAGCTGTTTTTACACCCCTATGGGAGACAGAGTGTCTAGGTAAAATGCCTACTCAGAGGCAAACTTTCAACACTTATTCCTTTGCTTGCCTGTGCAATAAAATGGGCATCCCGAGCTCACCTCACACAACAGACCATTAGAAAAAGCTGCAAAATGAGAAAGTCAGCACAGCTGGCTACTGGGTCCTGCTTTCACTTTTAGTTAAAATTCTAATTCCCAATGCAATTCACCTTCACTACTGTTATACAGTGAGTCCAAGAATCACACTATCTTTCTAAAAAACATTCCTGTTTATTTTTAAAGCAACTAAAAACCAGTAGCAAGCTACCTTACTCCCTCTATTCAAAATAACATGCAAAGGAACAGCGAAGACACCATTCACTATGCTAAAATCTCAAACAACTGGAAAACAAACTCATAAAAGATCAAGATTAGCTACATAGACTTATAAAATATTTATATCTTTTACTCTCCTACCCTCTCATAAGTATTTGGCATCTGACCTGCAACTTGTGATCAAAATTTCCCTTTCAAGTACTGCCAGAATGAATTTAAAAGAGCTTAAAGCAAATAGTATATATATAAAAAAAAAAGGAAAACCAGAACATCTTCCATTTTACATTACTGTAAGAGACAAAGTCTTGAATGCTACCTTGAGACACGTGCAACAAGTAAAGCAAGGCACTTGTAACTATGGCTGCTCTCACTCCACCTCCAGGGGATGCCCCTTTCCTGGTTTCAGGACACCCACAGCCACAGGGGATGGCAGAGGGTGAGCAGTAAAACGACATTTCCCTGAATGAAGTTCTTGGACTGTTTAAAACAGCAGCTACCTTTAAGTCAACAGATGTAGCACCCTTAGTACTGAATTTCTAGGGCAACACAACACAAAATATACTTAAGGTTGGGGGTTTTAGGGCACAAAAGAGAATAAGCATGAGAACAAGCATGCAGACTAAAGAGAAAAAGAGATTTTTTTTCCCCCCATTTTCTCAGCTTTTGTACTTCAGTTGCAGTTCCTATAGTGATTCCACAGAAGTTACAGCAAATCTGAAGAACAAGCGTGCAGACTAAAGAGGAAAAGAGATTTTTTTTCCCCCCATTTATATCTTTCTCAGCTTTTGTACTTCAGTTGCAGTTCCTATAGTGATTCCACAGAAGTTACAGCAAATCTGATGAAGAATGCATCAGATATAGAAGAACAATGCAGCAATATTAGCTACATTACCAAGGAATTGTATAATTCAAGAAGCTGCCTTGAACAACAAAGTTAGAAAGCTTGGCATGCAAAACAAAATTCATTCTTCTGTCCCCTAAAATATAAAAACACTGTGTTAAAAAACAAACAAACAAAAAACCAACACCAAACAAGGAACTGTTTTCTTGACACATGCAGTCAAGACACTGAGGTGATGGATTCAATGCAAACTGAGTCACTGAAAGTCACTGTGGCTGGAAAAGACCTTTAAGGTCATCAAGTCCAACCATTCACCCTGCTCTAACCTCCTCTATCACACCCTCCTCCAAGCCATACCCCCAAGCACCACATCTACATGGCTTTTAAACACATCCAAGCGTGATCTAATAATGTACCTTCTGTTTCTATTCCTCTGCCTTTATGCACAGCTTAACAACAAGCAGTACAGTTCAACTTAAACATGCAAAGTTCTACTTTCCTAGTTTTCATCATGAGTATCTCAGTGTGGGTGAGAAATGGAATTTGTAGCAGAGTTCAGCAGCTTTAGAGTGTACTTTGCAAAGCTGTGTTATGACAAGCACACTGGGGTTCTTCAGGACTCAGCTCTGTGGCAATTGTGGGTTTTTTACCTTTTCAACTCACGCAGTGTACACTTATTTTTCAGAAATACCCAGGGTGTCCTGACAAGAGCCTGGAAATGCTAGAGCTCAGTGCCATCACTCCAGGTGGCCATGCCAGGTGCTTTCATCAGAGCAGCATAAGAAATAGAAGAACAAAAATGATGTCACACTGACAGACACATGGGAAAGGAGCCACAAGTATTCTGCACTCCAAATGAAGCAAGAAAGCCAGTGGAATACTGCATGTGAAAATTAATATTGAGGATGACTAAAGAGAGCAATTAATAGAAAATAGCAACTACAATGCTAATTTTTCTGTTCATTTTAAATCACCCTGACAGCTACAGATGTTCCCACTAACCTCGAGAGTCAGACAGAAAAAAGATGTCATTATTTGGAGATAAGGCTGCCTCAAATTTCACCCTCTTCTCAAGAGCAGAGAAGTGCAGGTGTCAAGAAGCTGAGTGAATCATGACACACTACGCCAGACCAGGAATCAGACAAAACAAAAGAGTTAAGCTGATGCAATCTTTGTTAACAAACCTGAACAGATTCATAGTTACTGCCAACAAAATTTTGCTTTTCTAATTCTAGGCTTCTGTAATAAGCAAATTCCCCAAGCCCAGAAACACACGGCAGGTCCTGGGAAACGGTGGTTTACAACAGAAATGCTGACGCTGCCTCAGCCAGCCCCTCACAGGAACGGCAGCAGCTACGAGGGGCTGGCTCAGGCAGACACCACGGCACAGGCTGCAGGCGCAGAGGCGGGACGGCTGGAGGCTGAGCCCGCTCTGAGGCCGACACTCCGTGTACTTCTGGAGTTCCTCCCTCCTTAGGGCTCAAACAGCAACAGTTACTCTCCCAGATAAACACAGCCCTTCAAAAACAGACTGTGAAAGAGAGGAAAAAATAGGAGTTGCGTGTGGTGCCTGCTACCAAAAGCTGTTCTGCACTTAGATCTGTAACACCAAAGGAAACCCCTGCACCAACCTCCATCTGTTAATTTACTGTGTACACAAAAATATGTTTGCTCCGGTCCTTGACCTTTTTATGTTAAGTAGAGTCCTCTAGAAAGAATACAGTGTCGCTGTAATTTGATCAGCAGCGGGGGAGTCCATGCAGTTACACATTTTCTAATAAAGTAGCCAAAAGCCTCAGAAATCCCATCAAGTTGCACTTTAACAAAACCCGTACACAGAGTAAAATCAGGACTATAAATCAAGATCTAACTGCATACACGTAAGCAGCACCAATCTCCAACTTGTATATAAGAAATAAACCTGATCTCTTCCCTTTCTCCAAACCTCCCCTCAGTATTTTTTCACCTTCCCCTCCTCTCCCCCGAACAACCTCCAACAGACAAAATTACACAGACAAAACCCATAAAGCCAACTCCTCTCGGTTCAATTTTCACAAACTTTTTGCTAATGTGTGCTTTTAAAACAACTCAGCAGAGTC